>NW_024113440.1:0-33580 GCF_003073215.2 Triticum urartu | reverse complement strand
AAAATCCTATAATATTTGTTATGACTAACTAAAATTACCAAATTGAGTATAATGATAAAACACAGTAATATTAAATAGCAGGAAAAATAATGACTCAAAACTCAATTTTTATAGTAAAGTTATTCATAAACTAGTGATTCACACAAATTTTAAAAAATTCAAATTTAAACTATTCAAATTTTAAAACTAATGGCACTAACAGAAAGTTTATAATTTTTGTGACCTAAGAAAAAAGAAATCATTGAAAAACTATAAGTATTTAGTTCTAAGTAGAAATGAAAAAATAAATAGCAAAAAAGATAAAAAATGCCACCTACTGGGCCAGCACGGCCTGAATACGACTAGAAACCCAACCATGGGCCAGGATTCAGGCCCGCAGCAGGCCCAATAGGCCCATAGGCATTGTAGTGTCCCGTTAGGCCCGTAAGCCTGCAGTTCAGAGGAGTTCGAAAGGGAACACAGAGCAGGGCTTATAAACAGGTGTGGGAGCTCTTCAGCTAGCGAGGTGAGACTAAAAATCCCACCGCACCGCGGCACATGCCATTGGTCTCGGGTAGACGCACGAACTGGGACCATAGGGGGGCATTGATACCGGTTCATGGCACAAACTGGTACGAATGCCTACCTATGGTCCCGATTCGTGCGACGAACCGGGACCAATGGCCTCTGCTTCCCGCCCTTTGGGCTGCCGAAATGAGACCTTTGGTCCCGGTTGGTAGCACAAACCGGGACCATAGGGGGCATTGGTACCGGTTCGTGCCACGAACCGAGACCAATGCTTCATGTATATATACCCACCACTTAGCGGTTTCAGTTTACATCGCCCATTTCCCCCCGACGCCGCCGAGCTCATCGCCGCCAGTGTCAGGACCCCGATTCCAAGTCACATCGATCTAGCCGGTAACACCTCATATCACTTTGCGGCCTCACGCACGGTATCCCACGGGTGTCGCCTTACCATGGCCCGGGGCCGTTTGCGCCTTTTGGCTCACGTATATGATAGTGTCGCTAGCATCCATATGACAGAGAACCCGGGCTAACATGGCTAGTCATGAACCCAAAGCGGCACAGACCTATGGAGACATGCATACATGAATCACATCGAGCTTGTCGGTCACCAGCGAGTGATTCTGGACTGTAGCACTGGGCTAACAGGACTTCGGGGAACCCGGGCTGTAGCAGGCTAGGCAGGACTCCGGATGTCACCGCGTGACATTTCCCCAAAGGGACAGACATAGGAACGACGTGAAACACATGCCGGCCAGTCAAGTGTCCTGAGCAGTAGTGCTGGGCTAGCAGGACTCCGGTGAACCGGGCTATAGCGGACTACCATGGCTCGAGGAACACTAGACTACATTTCCCCATAAGAAAGGCTGCCAAGGATAAACAACTAGATTGTCGGATCCCACTCATACCAAGCATTTCAGTCATACACACAATATGCCTGATATGAGTACATACAACATGGCATCACAACAAAACTCTACAACTCAAGTACTTTATTTAAAGGCTCCAGAGAGCCATACATAACATGTTCATACAGATAGGGGTCACATGACCCGACACTCAAGTCATACAATCATACAAGCACAAGCGGAAGCAACTAGTCTGAGTACAGACACTAGAAAGAAAGAAGGCTTCTCGAAGCCTGTCTATCTACATAGGGCCCTCCATGGCGGGATCACCACCTGGGTGGCTAGTCACTCGTCGACATCAAGGTCTACATAAAACCCATCGGAGGGGGCGGTGTTGTCATCTGAAAATAATAAATAAGCAAACATGAGTACAAGGTACTCAGCAAGACTTACAACAGAACTTACTATACATGCTCATTCTCAAGAAGGTGGTGAGGTTATTGCAGCAAGCCAGCTTTGACTCTTGGCTAAGCTATCCTACGGAACTCCACTAGTAAAATAGTTTTCGCACACGAGTCCACTACTCACCAACACAATACTCCACCGGGGATCCTCCCTCGTCATCCTACGAGAGGGCCATCCTCGATACTCACACTTATCTTGAGTCTTTTAGTAGTATCCATTAACTTGTCTATGAACTGTATAGGCAACCAAGTAGTCCTTTACCGCGGATGCGGCTATTCGAATAGTTTTATACCCTGCAGGGGTGTACTTCTTCATACACGCTTTCACCACTTTCCGCCGTTTACACGACATGTACTCGGCAACCTTCAAGCGGAAGCCCAGCGACGGTGTCGGCCATGGCCTACCTAAACACTTAAGTCTCTAGTCTAGGTTTATCGCCTATCCAGGTTCAATCCGCTGGGAGTCTAGCCGAGGTTTCCACATACGGCCTCGAACGATGTGAACAGGGTTCCCGAGACACCAAACGGGTGACTCGGTACACCGTGTCACGGTGTATCTACCGCAACATTGCCCACCCCTAGGGTCAGCGCTACGCACGGCCGCCAACACATAACCTTCAAACACCAGAAACTATTTGCAACTCCTGGACAGAGTACTAGGGTATTTAAGAAGCCGAGAGGGTCCATTGGTTTCGGGCCTAATGTACGGTAGTAACTGCATCTTAAATCACACATACATATCTCAGTTCTTATGGACGGTCTCAGTGAAACAACCCACCATGTACTCCTACATGGCCTCTCATCGATACCTTTACCAAAACATGTTCAACACATCCCTCACATTACCGACATAAACATTTCACTTTAGCTCATCACCCAGATGAACCAGACCTGACGCAACTCTAAGCATAGCAGGCATAGAAAGGTAGGAATCACATACATGGCTCAATCAACTCCTACACATGCTAGTGGGTTTCATCTAGTTACTGTGGCAATGACAGGTCATGTAGAGGATAAGGGTTCAACTACCGTAGCACACAGCAGTTTGAATCGCGTTGTCTTAATGCAGTAAACGAGAGCAGAGGCGAGAACATGGGTTTGTATCGGAATGATCAATGGGTTGCTTGCCTTTGTAGAGGTAGTAGGGTACTGCCCTTCAGACGGATACTCATGGTTATCCTCGGAGGCAGAACCTACCATGAAAAACACACCGAACATAATCAACACATGGCAATATGCAACAATATGATGCATGCTATGACATGGCAAAATGAAAGTGTCTTGGCCTAATGCAAGCTAAAACAGGAGGGGATGAACTCATTTGAATCAAAGATTCAAACATTAGCTCATTAAACATGGCCTTATTAGTGCATTACCTTATTCTGCTTAAACATCAAGGTTGACTTGTTTTTCATGGATGAAACCATTACAGATGGATAGATTGAATCTTTCTGATCATTTTTCATATATAAATCTTTGCATTTGGAGTTATGGTTGATTTTCTATGATTTTTGGAAGTTTTGACTATTTTCTGGAATTTCCTATTAAAGAATAAATCCAGTAATTGAATTAATGCGTCAGCACTGCATCACTGTGACGTCAGCGGGTCAAAGGCGCCAGCCCAGGTCAAACCTGACTGGTGGGCCCCATCTATCAGTCTCTCAGCTAACTAACAGAGTTAGTTAGTGTTTAGTTAGCACTAAACTAGGTTAGTTAGGCCCTGGGCCCACATGTCAGTGAGAGAGAGTTAGTTAACGAGGTCATTAACCTCTAATAGAGTGATTAGCTCTAATTAAAACTAATCTAATTTAGTTAGGAGCCGGCACCACCTATCAGTGACTCGGGCGGGGTCAAACTATGGTCAAACCCCTGGCCAGCGGGGTTAATCCCGCCGGTGTTGAGTCGCCGGCGAGGCCGAGACGGCGGAGAGCGTCGGAAACGCTGCTCCGGCCATGGTTCGATGCACGGGTGAGTGCTACGGGTAGCTGGAGGTGTGGCGCATCCATCGGTGGCGTTGGTTGGTGCTGGGATGGCCGGGAACGACAACGGCATCGAGCTGGGCGGTGGTTGGAGCTCGGCCGTTGGTGGTTTTGCTGCTGCAGTGAGCTAGCGGGGAAACGGATGCATTGGCGAGGCGCTACGAGGTGCGTTGAGTGCGTTAAGCACCGGCGCCTGACCAAATGGTCACGGGAGTGACACCGGCGTCGAGCTCGCGCGGCTGCGTGCTACGGTGAGCAAGGGGGCGGCGTCTACGGCGAGCAAATGAAGCAGAGAAGAGGGGGGTTCGGTAGAGGAGCTCACGGCGGTTGCAGAACGCGTCTCAGCGGGCTCGGGGGAGGTCGGACGTCGTCGGGGCGTTGCCGGCGATCTCGCGGACCGAGGAAGAAGAAGGCATCGGGGAGGTGCTTGGAGGCGTCCGGCGTCGCGTGAGTCGACGAGGAGGTCGAGGACGGCAGCGCGGAGCTAATGGGCTTGTCGGAGAGGCGAGGAGGTGGCTCTGGTGACAACTACGGCGAACAGCGGCGAGGATCGCGCTCGGCCATCGCGGGGGAGGGTGAGGGAGACGAGCGGGGGAGAGGGGAGGAGTGCAGGGAGGTGCTGGGCGTCTCCGTGGCGCTCGGATGGGGACGAGGAGGCAGCAGGAGGTGGAAGCAGGAGGTGATCGCGGGTGCACGCGCCGGCGACACGGCTCTGCCTACTGGCAGAGGTGGGTGACGACTGGCACAGGCTAGGTGGGCTGGGCCAGCACAGGTCAGGCCCAGGTGGGTTTCTCTCTCTCTCTCTCTCTCTCTCTCTCTTATTTGTTTTCTTTTTCTATTTATCTGCAACTGTTGGGCTTTATTAAAAATACCTAGACATCTTTAAAAATCCTGAAAATAATCAGGGGCTCTGTTTAGATTATTTCCAACAGCCCACACTTATTTCCAGAATTATTTTAGAATTTAAATTATTTTATAGAATTTAAATGCCCAAATTCAAATACTTATGATTTAATTCAGAAAATCCAGAATGTCCTAGAAAAGAGTGCACCATTTTTGCCAGGGGTTTTAGCCCAATCCAGAAATGATGAACTTTTTGTGGAGGGCATTTTGGGTTCATTGAAAATAATTTTAGTAAACCCTAGTTGTTTCCAGGGGGGCTGGGGGTTCTGTCTTCCCCATTTCAAATTTAAGAGGAATTTAAACATGATGCACACTCTAATGCTTGAACTAACTAGGGTGTGACAGCCAGGCTGCCTCGCCGTCGCCGCCCACGCCGTTGCCCCTGCCCCGCCCCCGAGCCCACGCCGATGCCGTCCGCCGCCCACGCCGTTGCCATCCGCCGCCCCCGAGCATGCCCTGCCGCACCCCCTACGCCCCCGAGCCCGTCGTCCACCCCCGAGCATGCCCTGCCTCGCCATCGTCGCCGCGCGCACCCCGCCGTCGCCCTCGCCGACCCCGAGCCTGTCCTCGTCGCCGTCGCCCCCGACACCAGCCGCCCGCGTCTCCTCCCCGATCCCCGCCGGGAGAGGTAGCTACCGCCCCATCCTCCCCCTTCCTTCCTTCCCCTGCTCCTTTGCAAAATATTGATATGATGAAATTTTTGTTCATATATACTGTAGAGTTGGGGAGAATATAGCTCCTTTGCAAAATATTGATATGATGAATTTGATATGATGAATGAGGGGGGTCATGTATATGTATGTATGTGTGTATGTATATGTAAATATTGATATGATGAAATTTTTGTTCATATATACTGTAGATGTATGTATGATGAATTTTGATATTTTTTGTTCATATATAATGTAGATGTCTATGTATGTATGGAATGATATCGATGGATGTATGTATATAGAACATTCGTAGAAAATATGACAAATCTGATATGACCAATGTCCCCCTCCGGTTCACTCGGGAACACTAACTCTCTCGGAGAAAAAAAGTTATCAGGGAGAAAAAAAGTTCTAGGATCGCCAAGGGGTCCAGAGGGGGTCGAGGGTCGCCGAGGGGTCGACAGTCGAGAGGGGGTCGACGGTCGCCGAGGGGTCGAGGGTCAAGAGGGGGTCTAGGGTCGCCGAGGGTTCGAGGGTCGTCGAACATGAGAGGAAGAAGAGGATAAAAAAAAGAGGAAGAAGAAAAAAAAGAGGAGAAGAAAGAATAGAGGAGAAAAAGAATAGAGGAGTCTTCTCCTCTATTCTTTCTTCTCCTCTTTCTTCTTCTTCTTCCTCTTTTTTTATCGGGAACGAGGGTCGTCGAGGGTCACCGAGCGGTAGAGGAAACCCTAAATAGCAAGTATCGTCGGTGTGAGATACATGTGGCCGTCGGTGTCGGACACTACATCCACGTCCCACAAGTGACGCGGGCGTCGACGCCCACGTCACTTGTGGGACGTAGATGTAGTGTTCAACGCCGACGCCACACGTATATATGTTCTCTCTCTCTGTGTGTGTGTATATATATGTTCATGTATATATGCAAAAGATAGATTTTTAGAAAAAATAGTATTTTTTTCTGTTCATAGATTTTTTGGTGATATTGATTATTGTAAATATGCAAATGTTTGTATATTCATATGAACAATGAATTAGGCAAAACCTTTACTTTTTTCTAAAATTTCTATTTGAACATTATTTAAAAAAAACAAGCAATACTACTTCATGTATTTTTAAGAAGGAAGAAGAAGAAAAAGAATGAGAGGAAAAAGGAAATAAGAAGAGGAAGAAAGGAGAAGAAGAGGGGAGAGGAAGACGAGGAGAAATAAATAAGAAGAAAAAAGAAGAAAAAGAAGAGGAGAAGAAGAAAGGAATAGAGGATAAGAAGAGAAAATAGAATATATTCTATTTTTTCTTCTTCTCCTCTATTCCTTTCTTCTTCTCCTCTTTTTTTTCTTTTTTTTCTTCGACACATGGGGGGGGGGGGTCGATATACCCCCTCCCGATAACTTCAACATGAGGGGGGGGTCGATATACCCCTCCCCGATAATATTATTTTCCCATGTACGTATGTCGTGTCGATATAAACTCTCGATAACTTCAACACGTGGGGGGGGTCGATATACCCCCTCCCAATAACTTCAACACATGGGGGGGGGTCGATATACCCCCTCCCCGATAATATTATTTTCCCATGTACGTATGTCATCGTTGTCGATATACCCCAAACCCTTGAAGCGTTGTCGAGGCCACCCCAAACCCTAGAGAAGCAGCGTCGAGGGCACTAATTAATATTAGTTCTACGTTTGCCACTAATATATCCATCTGTCATGTTTGAATAATAATTTCCATGTTGTAAATATTTGTAGAAACTATGGACACCTCCCGAGACGAAGTACAAGAAGAGTTGTTGGGGGACATAATCGCACGAGGAAATGATGCCGTCTGCTCGTTGTTTCTCAACGACACCGATGGTCTGGAAGCAGCTAGCTATGATTAGTGATGGCTCCGGTGACCCAATGCCGGTGCAAGAAGGAGACCGTGAGGACGGCTCCGGTGACCCAATGCCGGTGCAAGAAGGAGACTGTGATGATGGCTCCGGTGACCGAACCGAGTCCGGCCAGGTATATATATTAGTTAAGCCTGTGCTGACTAGCTAATTGATGCATTTATTGTTTTGGTATGTACACATATTAATTAAGTCTTTATTCTTTTTTCTAGCCCTCCGGATCGAGCACAACTTCGGTAAAGAGACGAGGCCCGAAGAAAAAGTTGAGCTCAGATGAAAGGTTTGAGATCATAGCAATCGCGCCCGACGGCCAACCGATTGAATCCATCCGGACAAAGAACACATTTGTTGCTCAGTGCGGGGTTCTGGTTAGGGACAAGATCCCGATCAGCATCCAGCAATGGTTAAAGTCGGCTACAGAAGATCCTGAGGTGTCTTATGTCAATGATATGCAGAAAAATGATCTTTGGACTGAGTTGAAGTCAAATTTCATCCTACCGCCAGAGGATGATCCGGAGAAGCCAGTTAAAGAGCAATTAATCAAGTCTTTTGCTCTTAAGAGGATGGCAGACCTATTCAGGAGGTGGAAGAAAGAGCTGAATAAGTTTGTCGATAAAAAAGAGACACCAGAATTCAAGGGCAGATATGAGAAGATCAGAGATCACTGGCCCGCATTTGTGGCCCACAAGACATCGGAAAAGAGTAAGAAGATGTCGGCGACAAACAAGCAAAATGCTGCGAAGAAGAAGCATCACCATCGCACGGGGTCAGGTGGCTACCTCGTAGCCCGGCCTAAGTGGGCCAAGGCTGAGAATGATCTGGTTGATAAAGGGATCGAACCAGTGACAATTAACTGGCCAGACCGTGGCCGGACTTGGTTCTTCGGGGCTGGCGGAACCTTGGACCCTGTATCAGGGAAGTGCATTTGGACGGACGAGCAATTGGAAATACCAGTCAAGAGGCTTCAGCACTATACCGAAGCAGCGCAGCAAGGGACGTTCGTTCCAGATAGAGAGAACGACGAGCTCACAATGGCCCTCGGGAATCCTGAGCACCCTGGACGGACACGAGGCACGCCAGGCTCCATTCCGTGGAAGGCTGGGTTTCCGGATGCAGGCGGTTACAAATGCCATGAGAGGAGGAAGAAAGTGGAGCAGACCCAACTGCAGGCGCTGCACGCTAGGGTACAATCAATAGAGGAACGAGAAGCAAATCACAGCAAACGAACTACTGAAGCTTCCCCCGAAGCTACCCCGCCATCTCAGCGGAGAAGCAGTGTGGCTTCCACCGAGCTACTTCAGCCAGAGCATGTCTTGACGGCTCCTGCTAGCTATCCCATGGATGCTATCACGGAGTCTCAAAATTGCCACCTTATGACGCAATGGATTAATATGAAGGTCAAGGCGGCTGTTGGCTCTGTTTTTCCTACTGAACCCGGTGCAACTTTTCACTGCCGGCCGATTCCAGAAGGATTTGAGGACCTCCAGCTTGACCACCCTACCGGTGAAGGGAGACTCGGCTGGGTTCTGCTCTGAAGACTCCATGCCTATGGCGGAAGGAGCTCATCAACCTTCCAAACTGGACGCCTCCGCCTCCTCCTCTTCCTCCTCCGGCGAGTCAGGGCACTCCGCCTCCTCCACCGCCTCCTCCTCCAACGAGTGACGATCAGGGCACACGGCCGGCTCCTTCTCCGGCGCGTGGCGGCACTCCGCCTCCTTCTCCGCCTGCGCCGGTGCGCCCGAGCAGCCAGCCTCCTCCTTCTCCGCCTCGTCAGCAAGGGCGGAAGAGACCCGCCGCCGCTCCGGCTGCTCCGGCGCGTCGTAGTCCTTCTCCTCCGCCTTGTAAGCAAGTAAAGAAGACAACCGCTCCGTCTGCTCTGCCGGCGTCTAGCACTACAGCCGGAGGCGGGAGGACATACAGATTCGGTCCTTCTCTAAAGACTCCAGAGATGTTACCATATGAGATGACCCCAGAGGAGAATGCGAAGATCGTGCGAACCGAAGTGAAGGACTGGTTTCAAGGGTTGAAAGCACAGAGACATCCACCTCCGAAGGAGAAGGTAGATCCGGTGAAAGCGAAGCGCACTCTGGCTGCCCCGACAAAACCGCCCAAGTCTCCGCCGAAAGGCAACTATGAGCGCATTATTGGAAATGCATTTGCCAAAGCGGAGCGGTCGGGAAGTACTGTCAGTGATCAAAGGATGAAAGAACGACTAGCTGGGAAACAAATTTCCTAGCTCGGCAAAAAAGCAAAGCAATTGTGCCCCCCGCTCAAGGTGCCTAGCGACATCGTCGCTATTGATCCGAGGATGGTGCCCGGTTATAGCAATCTTGGAGATTACCTGCCCGATGATGTACATTATGATTTCTTGGAGGTGCAGATACAAAGATACGAGTACGGGAAGCCTCTCGTCAGAGATGAAAGATCTCTATCAACGATGATGCGAAGATTGCATGATTGGTACTTGAAAATCTGCAGAGAGTCTGGGGGGAGGAATACTTTGTATGTGAGAGTTAAAAAGGAGCATGACCTCATTGGAATTGAACTGTTGCCTGTTCCATTTGAGGAGTTCTTTTAGTTTTTCAATCAATTGGCCCTCGATAAAGCAACGGTCACCTGCTACTGTCTGTAAGTAGTACTACTTCTGTCATTAAGTCTCTCTATATAGCTCAGCTCTTCCATTGCATGTATTTATAATTATCCTCACTATATTATGCAGATTGAAGATCGCCGAATTGAAGAAAAGACAAGTCGGTGATATTGGGTTCATTAACACAAATCTCATAGATGCAACTGAGGTTAAATTTCATGCCGCAGATACCGAGGCCAACTTGCTACGATCGTTGGTAATAAATGAAAACAAAGATATAATACTCTTTCCTTACAACTTCAAGTGAGTGTTACTATCTTGTGCATATTCGGTTTCCCTTATATATTAGTCAAGGTTATATTAATGTAATTGATGAGTTATGCATGCGTGCGCAGGTTCCACTATATTCTCCTAGAGATTAAGCTTGAGCAGGGAGTTGTAACTGTCTTGGACTCTAAACGAAAAGATCCCCATGAGTATGCGGACATGACTCAAATTCTCAAGAAGTAAGTTAAATCGATCATTATCCACCATATCAGCAACTTTGTTCATTTCCGATATCAAGTAATTATTTTATTTGTCTGGCAGGGTTTGGAGAAAATTCACCAAAAAAGCTCCGGGACTACCGAAGAAGCTGGAATTTAGACACCCGAAAGTAAGTACTATAGTAGCATGTTCCGCACATCTCCTAGTGATTCAAGCGCTAGTTTCATCAATACCATTTGGCATTCTTGCTTATCAGTTTGATTGACCTCTATTTCTTGTAAAGTGGTTGTGGCATATCCCCGGTCAACCAATCCTACCTAAAGCAGCGCTAGGGGCCAGATTCGGCCATCTAAGGAGACTTCATGACAATGTGCTACGGATAGAGAAAGGCCTCATCGCCTCAAAAAATCCAGGATACCCACTCTACGTGGTTAACGTGCTGCGACAATTGTCGTACGTCGACACATTCCCCGCGGAGAAGTTCTTCCTTCGATTCGATTACATCTTCGACATGTTTCACTTGAAGAAGCTGGATTTTACGTTTGTCCGCCTTTATGCCTTGCACGTGAACTACCTCATCGGGGTTGAGCAGATACCTCTTATCTGTGTCGCTGACCCATACTTCATGCATGAGGTCTTCTTGGGAGTCTGCGCAGAGCACCGTGAATACGCGAGGGAATACATCGCCAATTTCATGCTCGCCAATAAGGACAAGGAGGCGATTCTCGTGCCTTATCATCCCTTGTAAGTCATCCGCGCAGATATCCTTCCTTTGATTTCAATCATTCATTTGCACAGTGGAGGCTAATTAATTTGAGGTGTACTTATTTTGCGCAGTGGCGGACGAGCCGTCCTCATCATCCTCTACCCTTGATACTCCCACACTCTTTACTTGGACTCGTCGAAGAACATTAACAAAAAGGATTACACCCACAGCAAGTCTGTTCTCGACAATGCTATGTTTTACTACAGCACACGGGGTGGAGAGGTCAAGGACAAGAAGAAAAGGGATGACAGGCCCGCCTCCGGCCACAAGACCGACTTCTGCTACATCCAGCAACCGAGTGATTCTCTTAATGATGGATTCTATGTCCTACACCACATGCTGGAGTACAGACGAGATCACCAGAACCTTCGCATGTCACCTAGATCCAGCAATGCCCATATTCTGCAATGGGCAAAGAACTTAGGAGATATCGAGGATCATCGACTTCGAGCTGAGTTCTATCACATCCAGCACGAACTTGCCCAAATCATCATGAAGGAGGTCGTCGAAAAACAGGGATGTTCTACGAAGAAGGAAAAATGTCGCGGGAAGACGTCCGGACACGCGTAGCCACTCAGCGTCTGCACCTGAAGCCTTTCACTAAGATCGGGGACTATCTCCCTGACTTGGATGGATGGCATGACATGGAGTGATTGTCGATGACAATGTGTCCGCTTAGTCCATACTATCTGTATGACGAAACTTTGAGTTATGCACGACAAAACTTTATTTGTGATGTAATTAAACCGTCCTCCTCGACTAGCGAAGATCACTCTAGTTAGGGCATTTTGGGTACGATGAACTTTGTTATTTATGCTTATGATATGTTGCTTCTATTTTTGCCAAGTATGTCTCTTTCTGTTGCTCAACTATATATGTTGCATATCATCGACTCATGTGACGATGCAGGTGTATAGATCAGCGATGGCGAAGAAGTGCTACGCCAGGAGTATACGACGAGTGGACGGAATGTCAGGCCCAGGTGTACCGGTTTCCGGTTTCCGAGCGACAGCCAGTAGTTAGTTTAGGTTCACGCTAATGCGAGAGAGGGATACGAACTCATGTACTGCATAGTTTCGCTCTCACTCAAAGTGATATCTCTTCTCGCGTATATCATTGTTTAGATGGATGATGATGTAGTTGCAAGTAATCGAGACTTGTATTGCTATTTTCGAGATGATGACGAGAGACCACTTTGTGTTGGATGATGATTATGATGATGACATGATTTGATGAGACTATTTGTATGTATATGCTATGATTACATTTGTATGTGTATGATATGCTAAAGATTATTGTCTAAAGCCTATTCAAATACAAAACAAATATGCAGAAAAAAACAAAAACTAATAAAACTAGCAGTAGCGAGGGGAACAAAGTTAGCAGTAGCGCTCCCTTACCAGTAGCGCTTCCTGCTAAAAAGCGCTGCAGATATTAGCAGCAGCGCTCTGCACTAAAGCGCGCTACTGCTAGCCATGTACAATAGTAGTGTGGGACGACAGGTGCTACTGCTACACGTTAGCTGTAGCGCCTTATCAGTAGCGCATTGTCCCGTGCTACTGATAGGGAAAATACCCACGCTACTGGTAGGGTTTTCCCTAGTAGTGTGAGGGAAATTTGCTACTGTCCTACAAACCTCTGCACTTGGAGGCCCAACAACGTCTACAAGAAGAAGGTTGTGTAGTAGACATCAGATGCAAATGGGTATTCAAGAGAAGCTTAGGCCTGATGGTACTATTGAAAAGTACAAGGCTCGGCTCGTGGCTAAGGGTTATACCCAAAAGGAAGGGGAATACTTCTTTGGTACTTACTCACCTATGGCTCGACTGACCACTATTCGAGTTCTACTTCACTAGCTGCCTCACATGGTCTTCTCGTTCATCAAATGGATGTTAAGACTGCTTTCCTAAATGGAGAGTTGGACGAGGAAATTTATATGAAACAACCAGATGGGTTTGTACTAGATGGTCAGGAAGGAAAAGTGTGCAAGTTGCTGAAGTCTTTGTATGGACTCAAGCAAGCACCCAAACAGTGGCATGAGAAGTTTGAAAGAACTTTAATAGCTGCAAGCTTTGTTGTAAACGAAGCTGAAACCTATCGCCATGGTGGGAGCGAGGGAGTTATCCTTTGCTTGTATGTTGATGACATACTGATTTTCAGAACAAATCTGAATGTTATTAAGGAGGTCAAGGATTTCCTATCTCGCTGCTTTGAGATGAAGGATTTAGGAGTGGTTGATGTCATTCTGAACATCAAGTTGTTGAGAGAAGATGATGGTGGGATTACATTGCTTCAATCTCACTATGTGGAAAAGATCTTGAGTCGCTTTGGCTATAGTGAATGCAAGCCCTCTCCAACACCATATGATGCGAGTGTGTTACTTCGAAAGAATTGAAGAATTGCTAGAGATCAATTGAAATATTCTCAGATTATTGTCTCGCTTATGTACTTAGCCAGTGCTACAAGACCTGACATCTCTTTTGCTGTTAGCAAATTGAGTCGGTTTTTCTCAAAACTAGGAAATGTGCATTGGAAAGTGATACGTCTCCAACGTATCTATAATTTTTGATTGTTCCATGCTATTATATTATCTGTTTTGGATGTTAATGGGATTTATTTTACACTTCTATATTATTTTTGGGACTAACCTACTAACCCAAGGCCCAGTGCAAATTGCTGTTTTTTTGCCTATTTTAGTGTTTCACAGAAAAGGAATATCAAACGGAATGAAACCTTCGGGAGCATGATTTTTGGAACAAACGTAATCCATAGGACTTGGAGTGGACGTCAAGCAACCAACGAGGTGGCCACGAGGTAGGGGGGCGCCCTCCCTCTCGTGGGCCCCTCATGGCTCCACCGACCTACTTCTTCCTCCTATATATATCCATATACCCCGAAAACATCCAGGAGCACCACGAAACCCTATTTCCACTGCCGAAACCTTCTGTACCCCCATCTTGGGGCCTTTTCCAGAGCTCCACCGGAGGGGCATCGATCACAGAGGGCCTCTACATCAACTCCATGGCCCCTCCGATGATGTGTGAGTAGTTTACTTCAGACCTTCGGGTCCATAGCTATTAGCTAGATGGCTTCTTCTCTCTCTTTGAATCTCAATACAAAGTTCTCCTTGATCTTCTTGGAGATCTATTCAATGTAACTCTTTTCGCGGTGTGTTTATCGAGATCCGATGAATTGTGGGTTTATGATCAAGTCTATCTATGAACAATATTTGATTATTCTTTGAAATCTTTTATGTATGATTGGTTATCTTTGCAAGTCTCTTCGAATTATCAATTTGGTTTGGCCTACTAGATTGATCTTCCTTGCAATGGGAGAACTGCTTAGCTTTGGGTCCAATCTTGCGGTGCTGGATCCCAGTGATAGAAAGGGAAATGACACGTATTGTATTGTTGCCATCGAGGATAAAAAGATGGGGTTTATATCATATTGCTTGAGTTTATCCCTCTACATCATGTCATCTTACCTAATGCGTTACTATGTTCTTACACTACTAGGGAAAAGCCTAGCAGCAGCGCGGGTTTTCGGCCTTTTAGTAGCGCGGGGGCCGACGCTACTAATAAGGCGCTACAGCTAACATATAGCAGTAGCGCTGGTCCACCCGCGCTACTGCTACACAAGTGTTGCAGCAGCGTGCTTAAAGGAACCTCGTTGCTGCTAATAGCTATAGCGCGCTTCCCCTGTGCGCGCTACTGCTACAACCGCGCTGCTGCTAACTTTTCTCCACTCGCTACTGCTAATTTTAGTTGTTTTTTGTTTTTTTCGGCATATTTGTTTTGTATTTGAACAGGCTTTATAGAAGAATCTTTAGCACATACAAATGTCATCATGATACACATACAAATGCCTGCGAGACCACAAATGTAATCATAGCATATACATACAAATAGTCTCGTCATAATCATCATCCAACACAAAGTGGTATCTTGTCATCATCTCGAAAATAGCGATACATGCAAGTCTCGAATACTTGCAACTACAACGTCATCCATCTAAACAAAGGTATACGCAAGAAGAGCTATCACTATGAGTGAGAGCGGAACTATGCAGTACATGAGATGGCGGTTACGAGTCCTCTCTCGCGCTAGCGTGAACCTCAAGTAACTAGCTTCTCCTTCTTGTCTGCTTTTGAAGCCTTTATGGCTGGCGTTCGAGAACCCATTCACTTGCGCCTGACACTCATGCCACTCGTTGTACACCCCCGGAACCTTCCCTTTGTACACGACATAGCAGTTCCATCTCGCCATCAAGAAACTAGGTACCTGTTAGAGATGCATGTTCATGAAGAGGATGTACAATCATATATATGCAACAAAATATACTAGAGAACACCAAAAAAGAAAGGGTTAGCAACTAGATGCAACATACAGTATGCAAAGTAATTAACTAGAGGTACGCAGGTCATCGTACGCAAACTAACAAAGTAGCGTTACGCAAGTTCAGCAGGGATCGTGGACATCACAAAGTTGCATCGCTACAAATAGTATACAAGTTCAACCGACACATATCATCATCACCGGCATCATAAATCACTAGAAGTTCCATCCTTCCGTATCATCGAGGATGGACCCTAGCTTCTTGAACGGCGTGAGGTCTAGACGTTGCATGCCTATGCGAGTTCGGACGTCAGCTCGAGATATAGGGCCATGGTGGAACATCCCCTTCTCATCGACGACTTCTTTCATGATGATCGTCGCAATGTCACTTTGGATGCGAAAGAAGTCATCTCTAAGTTTATAATCCGCTTCTCCATGAGATTCTAGCCACTTGTGGATATGATCATCATTTCTGCTTCTCATGTGAAGCTTTTGGTGATCCGTGTTGAACTGAATCATGAGATGGAGGATGTACAATCCATCCTTCTTGCTTGGTTTTGGGACTTGGATGCAGGAGAAGTTAGTTTTATGTGTGAAACCCATCTTCTTGTTCCTTTGTTTCCTGATCTGCATGTGGCCACCTCTAAAGCTGAAGCCTTGGAGAGCATCATCTAGAATATTCATTATGTGGGTGTAGTCTTTTTTCTCGTAGTCTCTGGAAGGGTCAAAATACACGGCGTGGGAGACTTGCGGATAAAGAACGATAAGGACGGCGCGCCCGTTGCTGCGGGGAAAAGACACCTCAAATTATTCCCCATAGAGAGAGAAGGAATGATTGAAATGTATGAAAGGGTTGTTCGAAACTGACTTACTTTGGATGATAAGGCACGAGGACACTTTCCTGGTCCTTATTCTGTACCATGAAGTTTTGGAGGTAGTCCCTAGCAGTTTCACGCTCAAAGTCGCCGAGACTCAAGAAAGACTCGTGCATGTAGTACGGATCCGCCACACAGATTTGCGAGACTTCTTCACTGTTCATGACAGAGCTCATATGTAGCGCAAAAAGGCGGACGATTGTAAAATCGAACCGCCTTGTCAGAAACATCTCAAAGATATGGTCAAACCGCAGGAAGAACACCTCCGCGGGCCGTCTCTCGACGTAGCACTTCCCCTCAGGCACACGAGCCGCGTATGTCGGATATCCTGGATCCTTTGAGGCTAGTAAGCTTTTCTCAGTCGATAGCACATGGTCGTGCAGTCTCCTGAGATACCCTGATAGTGCCTCCAGCGGTTTCGGCGATAGCATCGGCTCGCCCGTGAGATGGAACATGGCCGCACCTTTCATGGGTGCACGCTCTTTAGAATGCATCGTTTGGCTGCTATGTGCTCTGGCTTGTTTGGAGGCAACTATCTTCCCCGATCTCTTTCTCTCCTTTTTCTTGGGCACACCTTCTAGACCCTTCCTTAACCCCTGCCCCAGTGTTCCCGGGCTAAGTACTGTACGACCCTCGCGCTGGGATAGTTGAGCCTATGTTGAGGCGGCATCTTCAGGCGTGTCCTGTGAGGATTTCATGAAGAGAGACCTTTTGCAATCCCTGCTACGACCTTCCTGCCCGGGCATATCATCCATATCCTCATTAGCAAGCTGATAGCCCGATTCGTCATATGGTTGACTCATCAATTCTATGTCACAGTCATACACGTTTGTATTGAGGAAATCCATAGGGTCGACCTCCGTCTCATCATCCATTCTCTGTTCTACAGGACAAATTACATCAGGCAGCACTATTGCACCCCCTTCATCATGCCGTCCGCCGCTCTCACCCGGCACTACAGGAGCTGGTAATTGTGTAGGCGGGGTGGTGGTCTCCACACATGCTCGTTGATGTGTGGTTATTGGTGTGCTCTCGGCCGGCTCCAGACGAATAAGATTCTTCGGCCATAGCAGCACCCAACCCTTGCAGCTTCCAATCTGCGGTGGGGTCTCGTCGTCCGCTCCCACATGCTGTACTGGAGGAGGCAAATCCTCGTGCCCCGATTTCACACTGGACAAGCTAACCCTGAAGTGCCCAGCAGGGATCGGCTGGTTGTGGAACGTGGGTTGCAAGGGGTCCATTATCGTCCCCTTTCCCACGTCCACCTTCTGGCCTTTGATCAAGTAGAGTATGGTGCACGGGGTTTCTTTCGCCTGCAAACACATATGTCTGTGGCGTAAAACATCCGAAAGGCAATAAAAATGGAATATTATATAATTATATATATATATATATGGTGGTGCAACATGTAATTACCGTGATGGCGTCGAGCTCAGCCAAAGACGAAGGCCCACCGAGCGCGCCAGAGACTGAGGACGGGCTGCTATGAGCGGGAGCGGCTGCGAGAGGAGGCCCAGTTGCGAGGGCAAGTGATGGTGCGATGATGTTGTTGTTCATGGAGTTGCTCCTGTTGAAACTGGGCAACGGGAAATCATGTACCGTCTTGTCTGGATTTTCCTTCGTCCAGTTGATGATAACTGGAACCAAGTTAGTAGCGAAATCATTTATGCAGGCAGTTACAGCTGCATTGACTGCCTGCTGTAACAACTCATATTTGTCCTCGGCTGCTTTTTTCGCGTCCTCAGCTGCTTTTTTCCCGACCGCGAGCTTCACCTTCGCGTCGATGTCCGCCTGACTAAACTTCTTTTTCTGCTTCTTGGCCTCCGGGCCCTCGTTGTAAAACACCTTCCACGTGGCGCGATCTCCAGCGCCGTGCACACGACCATATTGCGGCCGCTGGCCCAAAGGGAGTCCCTTAAGTTCGTTCAAGGCCCGGTTGACAGGGGTGTCCCACTTGGGCCTCATCGGAGAAGTAGGGTTTTCGGCTGCAAGCTGGTGTTGCTTCTCTAGTAGTCTAATCAATTTCCTCGTGATCTTGTCCGTGTAAAAAACCTTTTTCTCCTTGTCCCACACTTGTAGCGGGCCCTGATGAAGTCATGCTCCAAGGGGTTGGTGAACTTCGCGAAGGGGTCTGGGAGACCCACGGCTTCACGTTCCGCATCCTCCTTATCCCATATGGGCCTTTTATCGAGGTAGCCACGGCTTCCGAGGCGATGCTTCCCCGTGTTCCTTTGCTGAAGGCTCTTGAATTTCACAGCCTTAGCCTTGGCGTCCTCGGTAGTGCAAGTGTCCTTAAACTTTTCGAACTCCTCTTCCGTAAGTGTCGGATTTTCCTCCAGAATCTTGGACAGGGGTTCCTCAGCCTCAATAGATCGTTTCACCCTCGATTTCCAGGAGGCCAAATCATTGCTGAACATGCCCATGGCGTGATTGTTAATCTTTTTCATCTTCGGATCATCCCACGGTTGTTCTATGTTATCATCCCAATTGGGGAACTTGAATCTCTTGTGCAACTTCGTTAGGAGCAACTGCGTCAAATGTTCTTTACTCCTTAAGTCATCGTCATTGATGCTCGCGCATTCCCGTAGGATGCATCCTACTTGGTTCCCATAGCACTCGCGAGGTTCTTCCGGCTCTAACGGCTCAAACTTGCCAGGTGCCATCTTTGTGATCACAAGTCGTCCAATCCCTAGTTTGTTAGGTTGTCGTATCCTCTGCTTCTTATGCCTCTTTTCGGTACCGGCATCGGCGCCGGTATCTTCCCCGGCGGTACCTTCCCCACCGGTCTCGGCGCCTCCATCGGTGCCGGCGCCGTCGGTGTCGGTGTCGGCGTCAGTACCATCATCGAGGCGGACATGCAAACCTTGCTTAGCAGCCAAAAAGTCGAGGTAGTCTTGTTCACCCTCATAATCCATCTCATCTGCATCTTGGTCAGAAGGCCCAGTTTCTTCGTTGTTCGACATGTTTCCTATGATTAAGGGTCCTCATTTATTTCTAAAAGTATGAATAAATGATAAATGAGATAAAAAAGAAATCTATGTGCCGGCACTCGATATGCCAACTATGTAGCACAAATCATGCCTTTATTCACAGGAAATTTTGGCATGACCTTTGCTAAAAAATGGACATATCAAGCACCTGAAATTCATCGAAACGGAAATGAATCAACATTCCGGCGTAACATAGGCAACTCGGATCATTTACGAAAACATGACATGTCCAAAACATGACATATCCACATATCACATGTCCAGTTCAAATTTGCATATAAATTCAGAAAATTTTGAAACCTATCTAAATTCATAACTAAATAGATAACCTAATTAACATAACTAAAACCTAAGTAAATTAACCCTAGCTAGCAGAGAGAGAGAGAGGGGGTGGTTTACAGAGGGTGCAGGGCGAGGAGGCAGGCCCGACGATGGCCGAGGTTGGGAGGGAGGAAGTAGAGGAGGGAGGCGAGTGCCGACGGGTCGGGGGCGAGCGTGCCGGGGTTGGGCGCGGCAGGGTCGGGGGCGGCGGGGTCGGGGGCGAGCGCGTCGGGGTCGGGGGCGAGCGCACCGAGGTCGGGGGAGGGCGCGGCGGTGCGACGGGGCCAGGGAAGAGAGAGTGGGGATTTGGGGGAAAAGAGGCGGGATGAAGCAGGGAGAGGGAGAATTTTGGGTTAAGTGGACATAGCAGTAGCGCGTTTACACGAAACGCGCTACTACTATTACGAGCAGCTATAGCGATTTTCTGCAGAAACCGCTACTGCTACCTTGACTAGCTGTAGCTCTTTTTCACTAAAGCACTACTGCTATAACCAGTTTCCCTTTTTTCTTTTCCTCAGCATAATAGGAACATATATATTACATTATTGGACCCTTGCATAATAATGGCTAAGTGCGTATACAAAATAGGAACATATATATATTACATCATTGGACCCATGCATAATAATGGCTAATTAAGTGTGTATACAAAATAGGAACATATATTTCCATTTTGCAAAAGCATGAAATATTAATCACACCTCTATCTCGAGATCGAGCACACGGTGGAGATGATGATAGGGAGGTCAAAAGTGCACAAAGCTCTTCTTGACAAAGAAAGATCTAGTTAGGGGGCAAATAGGTCACTTAACTAAATGCTACATCTACCTAGCTAGCTAATTTGGGAGGAGACAACTTCAACTAGTGGAGGGGGAGGAAAAAGAGAAAGGAGATGAATTAATCGAGGTGGTGTAGTTATAGCTAGGAGTAATGAAGAGAGAGAAAGGTAGGTAGAAGAGGGAGAGTAATGGGAGGAGAAGTATTGAGGAAGAAGAAGAGTGAGAGAGGGAGGATGTGGGAGGTAGGGGAAAGGGAGGAGAGGAGATGGGGAGGGGAGGTGGAAAAGGTGGTGGGTGCTGCGTCTTAGCAGTAGCGCGGGAGAGAAAGCACGCTGCTGCTAAGAGCGTAGCAACAGCGCGCTTTCCTGTCACGCGCTACTGCTAAATGGGCCAACCCTGTGCACAATTTCAAAATTAGCAGCAGCGAGGTGACAAAAAAGCGCGCTGCTACTATGGCATTAGCAGCAGCGCGCTCCCTGGCGCCGCGCTACTGGTAAACTTATGTCGTTGTGTACTGTCGGTGGATTTTTGTAGCAGCGCGGTTTAAGAGTCACGCGCTACTGCTACGTTTGCACCAGTAGCGAGCTTTCCGTAGCAGCGCTGCTCCTACTTAGCAGCAGCGCCTGTTTTTATGCCGCGCTGCTGCTAAGATTCTGTGTATAAGGTTTTCCCTAGTAGTGTTATGAACTTAATACTCAAGATGCATGGTGGATAGCGATCGATGTGTGGAGTAATAGTAGTAGATGCAGGCAGGAGTCGGTCTACTTGTCACAGACGTGATGCCTATATACATGATCATGCCTAGAAATTCTCATAATTATTCGCTTTTCTATCAATTGCTCGATAGTAATTTGTTCACCCACCGTAATACTTATGCTATCTTGAGAGAAGCCACTAGTGAAACCTATGGCCCCGGGTCTATTCTCCTTTATATTAATCTACTGTCTATAGCTATTTTCTATTACCGTTTATTTTGCAATATTTATTTTTCAATCTATATCATAAAAATACCAAAAATATTTATCTTATCATTATTATCTCTATCAGATCTCACTCTCGTAAGTGACCGTGAAGGGATTGACAACCCCTTTATCGCGTTGGTTGCGAGGTTCTTATTTGTTTGTGTAGGTACGAGGGACTTGAGTGTAGTCTCCTACTGGATTGATACCTTGGTTCTCAAAAACTGAGGGAAATACTTACACTACTTTGCTGCATCACCCTTTCCTCCTCAAGGGAAAACCAACGTAGTGCCCAAGAGGTAGCAAGAAGGATTTCTGGTGCCGTTGCCGGGGAGATTTGCACCAAGTCAAGTCGAGGTTTGATCTCCCGAAAACTAGCCATTTCTGGCGCCGTTGCCAGGGAGATCTACACACAAGTCAAGACATACCAAGTACCCATCAAAAAATCTTATCCCTGCATTACATTATTTGCCATTTGCCTCCCGTTTTCCTCTCCCCCACTTCACCTTTGCTATTTTATTCGCCCTGTTTTTCTGCTCCCCTCTTTTTCCGTTCGCCTCTTTTTCGCTCGCTTCTTGTGTGCTTGTGTGTTGGATTGTTTGTCACGATGCCTCAAGATAATACTAAATTGTGTGACTTTTCTAATACCAACAATAATGATTTTATTAGCACTCCGATTGCTCCTCTTACCGATGCTGAAGCTTGTGAAATTAATACTGCTTTGCTGAATCTTGTCATGAAGTCCCGTTTTCCGGCCTTCCTAGCGAAGATGCCGCTACACATCTAAACAACTTTGTTGATTTGTGTGATATGCAAAAGAAGAAAGATGTGGATAATGATATTTTTAAATTGAAGCTATTCCTGTTTTTTGCTTAGAGATCGTGCTAAAATTTGGTTTTCGTCTTTGCCTAAAAATAGTATTAATTCATGGAATAACTGCAAAGATGCTTTTATCTCTAAGTATTTTCCTCCCGCTAAGATCATAACTCTTAGAAACAATATTATGAATTTTAAGCAACTTGATCATGAACATGTTGCACAAGCTTGGGGGAGGATGAAATTAATGATACGTAATTGCCCTACACATGGTTTGAATCTTTGGATGATTACACAATTTTTTATGCCGGCTTGAATTTTGCTTCTAGAAATCTTTTAGACTCGGTCGCGGGAGGCACTTTTATGGAAATCACTTTATGAGAAGCTACTAAACTCCTAGATAATATTATGGTTAATTATTCTCAATGGCACTGAGGGAGTCCTGGATTGGGGGGGTCTCCGGACAGCCGGACTATATCCTTTGGCCGGACTGTTAGACTATGAAGATACAAGATTGAAGACTTCGTCTCGTGTCCGGATGGGACTCTACTTGGCGTGGAAGGCAAGCTAGACAATACGGATATGTATATCTCTTCCTTTGTAACCAACCTCGTGTAACCCTAGCCCTCTCCGGTGTCTATATAAACCGGAGGGTTTTAGTCCGTAGGACAACATACAATCATAACATAGGCTAGCTTCTAGGGTTTAGCCTCTCTGATCTCATGGTAGATCTACTCTTGTACTACCCATATCATCAATATTAATCAAGTAGGACGTAGGGTTTTACCTCCATCAAGAGGGCCCGAACCTGGGTAAAACGCCGTGTTCCCTGCCTCATGTTACCATCCGCCTTAGACGCACAGTTCGGGACCCCCTACCCGAGATCCGCCGGTTTTGACACTGACATTGGTGCTTTCATTGAGAGTTCCTTTGTGTCGTTGCCGTTAGGCTTGATGGCTCCTACTATCATCGATAGCGATGCAGTCCAGGGTGAGACTTTCCTCCCCGGACAGATCTTTGTGTTCGGCGGCTTTGCACTACGGGCCAATTCGCTTGGCCATCTGGAGCAGATTGAAAGCTACGCCCCTGGCCACCAGGTCAGGTTTGGAAGCTCAAACTACACGGCCGATGTCTGCAAAGACTTGATCTTCGACGGATTCGAGCCTCTTCCTTGTGCGTCATGCGGTCACGATGAGTACGATTTAGCTCTACCATCAGACAGTGTTCAGGAGATCGCACCGGCAGCCACTCCGACCCTCAATTCGGAGCCAGTTGCACCGTCCATGGACGGGTGGATGGACCCCGCCACGGAGGCCTTACCCTCAGCCGCGATCGAGCCGAACATCGACCTTACCTTGCACGAGAGCCGTATTGTTAAACTGCCGGATCTTTCTCCGGCCACGGACTCCGAACCGCCTGCGCCCATTCCTATCGAATCTGATTGGGCGCCGATCATGGAGTTTACCTCCACGGATATCTTTCAGCACTCGCCCTTCGGCGACATACTGAACTCATTAAGGTCTCTCTCTCCTTGTCAAGAGGATCCTGGTTGGACTATGTCCGGCAGGACTGGGATGCGAACGATGAATAAATTCACGGCCCACCCACCACCCACTTAGTAGCCACTGTCGATGACTTAACAGACATGCTCGACTTCGACTCCGAAGACATCGACGGTATGGATGATGATGCGGGAGACAAAGAGGAACCACTGCCCACAGGGCACTGGACAACCACCTCATCATACGATATATACATGGTGGATACACCCAAAGAAGGCAATGGCGACGAGACAGCAGAGGATGACCCCTCCAAGAAGCAACCCAAACGCCGACGTCAGCGGCGCCGCTCTAAGTCCCGCCAAAGCAAAAGTGGTGATACCGGCACAGGAGGTAATAACACTCTGGATAGTGCCGAAGACAACAATAACCCCCTCCAGCAAGAGTTAGAGAAGGAGGATGGAGGAGCCAGCCCTCCTGAGAGAGCGGCAGATGGAGAAGCGGAGGATGATAATTACATGCCCCCCTCCGAAGATGAGGCAAGCCTCGGCGATGACGAATTCGCCGTGCCAGAGGATCCCGTTGAACAAGAGCGCTTCAAGCGCCGGCTTATGGCCACGACAAATAGCCTTAAGAAAAAGCAGCAGCAACTTCAAGCTGATCAAGATTTTCTAGCTGACAGATGGACTGAAGTCCTCGCGGCTGAGGAATATAAACTCGAGCGCCCCTCCAAGAGTTACCCAAAATGCAGGTTGCTACCTCGACTGGAGGAAGAAGCGTGTGACACGGCTGATCAACCACCTCGTGGCCGTGATAGAGAGGCATTCCAGCCAAAAGCTCAGCCGGCACCCCGACGCCATTCACATAAAAAAGCATGGGGAAACACACCAGACCTGCGAGACATATTGGAGGACAAAGCAAAACATGCAAGATCGATCTACAGATCACGAGGGCGGGCCACTATACGAGACGATAAATGTCACGCCGGATACAGTAAAAGTAAATCCGGCCGGCCCGAACACAGCGGGCAAGACCCATTCGAGCTGCGTCGCGATATAGCCCAATACAGAGGCACCGCACACCCCTTATGCTTCATAGACGAAGTAATGGATCATCAAATCCTAGAAGGTTTCAAACTTGTAAATATTGAATCATACGATGGCACAACAGATCATGCGGTATGGATCGAGGATTACCTCCTCCACATCCACATGGCCCGCGGTGATGACTTACACGCCATCAAATACCTCCCACTAAAGCTCAAAGGAGCAACGCGGCATTGGCTTACTAGCCTGCCAGCAGAGTCCATTAGCTGTTGGGAAGATCTGGAAGCCGCATTCCTCGACAACTTTTAGGGCACTTATGTGCGACCACCAGATGCCGATGACTTGAGCCACATAATTCAGCAACCAGAAGAATCGGCCAGGCAATTCTGGACTCGGTTCCTAACAAAGAAAAATCAAATCATTGACTGTCCGGATGCAGAGGCCTTAGCAGCTTTCAAACACAACATTCACAACAAATATAAGCGCCGCATTAACAGCGATAATACTAAAGATACGACAGTCAATGCCGGATTCAAAGGCTCTAAACCCGGTCAGCGGAAAAAGCCATTCAAAAGAAGCACTCCAGGCCCGTCCAGTTTGGATCGTATACTCGATCGCTCGTGTCAAATACACGGCACCCCCGACAAGCCAGCCAACCACACCAACAGGGATTGTTGGGTGTTCAAGTAGGCCGGCAAGTTAATTGCCGAAGACAAAGATAAGGGGCCACATAGCGATGACGAGGAAGAGCCCCGGCAGCCGAACACCGGAAGACAGAAGAGGTTTCCCCCACAAGTGCGGACGGTGAACATGATATACGCAACCCACATCCCCAAGAGGGAGCGGAAGCGTGCGCTCAGGGACGTATATGCGTTGGAGCCAGTCGCCCCAAAGTTCAACCCATGGTCCTCCTGTCCGATCACCTTCGATCGCAGGGACCACCCCACTAGTATCCGTCATGGCGGATTCGCCGCACTGGTCCTAGACCCAATCATTGACGGATTTCACCTCACTCGAGTCCTTATGGATGGCGGCAGCATCCTGAACCTGCTTTATCAGGACATAGTGCGTAAAATGGGTATAGACCCCTCAAGGATCAAACCCACAAAAACGACCTTTAAAGGCGTCTTTCCAGGTGTAGAGGCCCATTGCACAGGCTCAATTACACTGGAAGTGGTCTTCGGATCCCCGGATAACTTCCGAAGCGAAGAATTAATCTTCGATATAGTCCCGTTCCGCAGTGGTTACCATGCACTGCTCGGGTGAACCGCATTTGCGAGATTCAATGCGGTACCGCATTATGCATACCTCAAGCTCAAGATGCCAGGACCTCACGGGGTTATTACAGTGAATGGAAACACAGAGCACTCTCTCCGAACGGAGGAGCACACTGCGGCCCTCGCAGCAGAAGCGCAAAGCATCCTCTTAAGGCAATCCACCAGTTCGGCGTCTCAAGACCCGGACACCTTCAAGCGCGCTCGGAGTAATCGGCAACTAGACCGCCTGGTACGATCTGAGCTCGCGTAGCAATGCGGCCCCACCCCAGTCCCCGCCAAGCAGCGAAATCCATGCCACGCGTACATAATTACGCATTAAAAATACCATGGGCACAGGTGGGGCGGGGGGCACAACTACGGCACGCTCCAAGAGGCGTCCTAAACCGCACTAGGCGCTTCTCGCTTTGTTATTTTTCTCTTTCAGGACTTTAATCTCTGGAAACCTTGTCCGGCAGCATGATGGCCGAACACATGATGCAACAACCAAGAGAGGCAGAAAGCTACGTCACACCACCAAACTCCTAGGTGGATTACGATAACGAGTGAAATGTTTGCTTTAATACTATTCCTCAGCTTGCCCTTGGAAGGGACATAGTCCTACTTTTTGCTTATCGCACTATCTGTATCATTCTGCTTTAACGCACCTCTTTGAGTAAACAACGCATAACATTACGACTATTATTGCATTCTTGTTATATATATGTGTTCATTACTGACACCTTGCAACCGTAAACTTTGGTACGGCCAACACACTAGGGGCTTAAGTACCCCACAATATGGTGTGAGAAGTCCGAACACTTTCGCAAGTGCGGCACCCCGAACTTATAGCATTATATGCATCAACTCCGAATCATGTCTTTGGTCAAATGTTGGGTTTGCCCGGCTCCTATGTTTTGGTACCTTACGTTCCGCTCTATCGGCTAAGGTAGCGCTAGGAGAACTACTGCGATTGTGCCCCGGTTCTGTTGGGCTAAGCACCTCAGTAGAGAAAACTAAAACTGAGTGTGATGATAAGGCGAGAGACCGGTCGCTGTTCGGCGAGGTTTCGAGTCCCTAAAGACTTATGCCGCTTAGAGCGAGGAGCCGGTCCTGTCCGGCTTAAAGGCGTGTATCGCGCCCCGAATTCGGCCTTCCGAATACCAGGGGCTTCGCCGAAATTTAAAATTATAGAATTCTATGGCTAAGTGAGAGTGATAAAGCATTATTAGTCCGGTTGCCTTGTTCGCTGTGCTGAGCACCTCCCTCGAAGTACCCAAACTTGGGAACAAGAGTGCTTAGGTTTATCCCGAACACCCCAGCACTCGCGGCATGGGGGCAGAAGCCGAGGACTAGCCATCTCTCAGATTGGATAAACAGCTAAACAGAAGGTAATATTTTAAATTCAAACAAGCATTGCATAGCGCATATGAAACAAGTTTTCATCATACAGGATCACACGAGCAAGTTTGCTCAAATATTACATCCTTTGAACATTCGTCTGCTACAAGACGGGCACCCTTCAGGACACCCTCATAATAAATTTTAGGGGTGCGATGCTCCTTGCCCTACGGCGGTCCCTCCTTGATTAGCTTCACGGCGTCTAGCTTGGCCCATTGCACCTTCACGCGGGCGAAAGCCTGGCATGCACCTTCGATGCAGACAGACCGCTTGACGACCTCCAGCCGTGGGCAGGCGTCCACAAGCCGCCTCACCAGGCCGAAGTAGCTGTTCAGAAGGGCGTCGCTAGGCCACAACCAGACTATAAAGCCCTTCATGGCCTGTTCGGCCGCTTTGTGTAGCTCGACCAGCTGCTTCAGCTGGTCGCTCATAGGCACCGGGTGTTCGGTCCCAGTATACTGAGACCAGAACAGCTTCTCCGTTGAGCTTCCCTCCTCGGCCTGGTAAAACTGTGCGGCATCCGACATGTTGCGGGGTAAATCTGCGAATGCTCCTGGAGAGCTCCGGATTCGGGTAAGTAATAGGTAATTTACTTTCACATGCTTGCTTTTCATATAGAATGCCTTACCCGCCGCTATTTTCTTCATTGCGTCAATCTCCTGGAGGGCCTTCTGGGCTTCGGCCTTGGCACTTTTTGTGCTCTCGAGGGCCGCAGCAAGCTCAGACTCCCGCGTCTTCGAGTCAAGCTCCAACGCCTCGTGCTTCGTCACGAGAGCCTGGAGCTCTTGCTGCACCTCGCCCACCTGAGCCTCTTGCCTTTCCTGCTCGGTGCGCTCCTTGGCCGCTTTATCTTCGGCCTAGGACAGCGCTTGCCTTAGGGTCGCCACTTTGGTTGTGGCCCCTGGCAAATTCATGATGATCCTGTCATTTTGCAATCGCATTCTTTTTATACATATCCATAAACTAGGTATTACTTACCTTTGTTCTCCTCGAGCTGCCTCTTGGCAAGGCCGAGCTCGTCCTGGGACCCTTTAAGGTCCTGCTTCAATACGGCGACCTCCGCAGTCAGTGCGGCAGATGCCAGCAGTGAAGCCTGCATATGCATATTGACATACTTATATTAGACTCCTGCGATATTGTTTGATCCTCTGTTCAGCTTTTCTTTGTGAACACCGAACAGAGCATCAGGGGCTACTATCTATGCGGTAATATTTTTCCTATATTTTAAACACTTACCTCAAAGCCTGTTAGAAGGCTGGCACAGGCTTCAGTCAGTCCGCTCTTGGCGGACTGAACCTTCTGGACCACCACACTCATAATAGTACGGTGCTCCTCGTCGATGGAAGCGTTGCGAAGCGCTTCCAGCAGATTATCCGGTGCCTTTGGATGGGCAGAGGTCACCAGTACAGGCGTCTTACCCCTCTTGGAAGAAGGCCGCCTGCCCGAGTCCGGAACCACTGGAGGTTCCGGCGCGGTGTTCGGCTGAGGGCCGAACTCGGAGCCCTCAGGGGCCCTGTCCCCTCTGCTCCTGGAGTCCGAAAGGTCGCCTTGAGGCGCCTCCGGAACTATCTCCCCTCGACCCGGTGCCTCGTGAGACAATACCTCGGCGTCGTTCGTAGGGTAAGGGGAGGTGGCGGTCGGAAGTGGATCGCTATCCATATCCGACGAGCCCAGGGAGCCATCCGACGATACATCGATACGGGCTCGTGGCGGCCTGCATAATCATTATCGGCATTAGGGGAAGCAGTGAAACAGAGGAATGCTATGAGTCACTCTAGTATCCGAATACTTACGACTTCCCCAGGGGCTTAGCCCTGGGCAGCCACTCGTCTTCGCCGTCGGCGGAGGTGGTAGAACCGTCCGGAAGGAGAGTCCTTCCCTTCTTGAACCCTTCGGCCTCCCCAGTTGGGGCGGCCTTCCTCTTCTTGTCTCCCCCGTCTGGAGGGGGAGCATCTTCTTCTGCCTCCTCGTCTTCGGGGGAGGAGTGTGCCGTAGAGTCATCAGACGGTGAGTCCGATGATGCCTGGCGTCGAGAACTCTTTCGGGTTCCCTTGGCCTTCTTGGTCTTCTCCGGCACCGTATAAGGAGCCGGAGTCAGCATCTTCGCCAGGAGAGCATCTGCTGGGCCTTCGGGCAAAGGAGCCGGACAGTTGATCTGTCCGGCCGTCTCCTGCCAGTCCTGTCAAAGGTACGGGAGCTTAGATCCCGCATAGAATCAAACTATGGAAAACAAGTATCCCATGAGAGGTAAAACAGCTTACCGTGCTAGCTTGGCGCTTCGCGCAAAATCCGCGGTCCTCGGTAGTGGGAGGGGGAACCTCGGCGCTCTTGAATAGCACCTTCCAGGCATCTTCGTGAGTTGTGTCGAAGAACCTGTTCAGAGTTCGGTGCTGGGCCGGGTCGAACTCCCACAAGTTGAAAGCCCGTTGTTGGCACGGGAGGATCTGGCGTATGAGCATGACCTGGACTACGTTGACAAGTTTGAGCTTCTTGTTCACCATGTTTTTAATACATGTTTGGAGTCTGGTCAGCTCTCCCGAACTACCCCAGGACCGGCCCTTCTCTTGCCAGGAGGTGAGCCGCGTGGGGATGCCAGATCGGAACTCGGGGGCCGCTGCCCATTTAGGGTCACGCGGCTTGGTGATGTAGAACCACCCCAATTGCCACCCCTTTATGGTCTCCACGAAGGAGCCCTCGAGCCATGTGACGTTGGGCATCTTTCCCACCATGGCGCCTCCGCACTCCGCCTAGCGGCCGCTCACTACCTTCGGCTTGACATTGAAGGTCTTCATCCATAAGCCAAAGTGGGGCTTGATGCGGAGAAAGGCCTCGCACACTACGATAAACGCCGAGATGTTGTGGATGAAGTTCGGGGCCAGATCGTGGAAATCCAGGCCGTAGTAGAACATGAGCCCCCGGACGAATGGGTGGAGAGGGAATCCTAGTCCGCGGAGGAAATGGGTAAGGAACACTACCCTCTCATGGGGCCTAGGGGTGGGGATGAGCTGCCCCTCTTCTGGGAGCCGGTGCGCGATGTCGTCGGGCAGGTATTCGGCTCTCCTCAGCTTCTTGATGTGTCCCTCCGTGACGGAGGAGACCATCCACCTGCCTCCCGCTCCGGACATGGTTGGAGAGGGTTGAGGCAGGAAATGCGGACTTGGGCGCTGGAGCTCGAGTGTGCGAAAATGGATGAGCAAAGGAGGAAGAAGGCGTGGATGAAAAGGTAAATCCTTATCCCTTTATATGGGCGGACGAAACTATGCGTCCCCACTAGCCTGGTAAAACTCGCTTATCCCCCAAGCGCCGTAATCGATGGCGCGGTTGGGTTACCCACACCCATATTGATGAGAATCCCGTGATAAGGGGACACGGTCTCTGCTTTGACGAGACGTGTCAAAAAACCGCCTCGCGTTATGTGCGGGGCTAGTTAAAGGAAATGGTTCGAATAATCGATGGGCCATGACATAATGTCGTGTTGCCAAAGCAAGTCAGCAAATTAGATTTGCGAAAATATTATTCTCTCTGCGGTGGTATGTGGAACTTATTTTGCAGGGTCGAACACTATCCTTGTATTCAAATTCTTTCGTGGTGTATTCGGAGGGGGAACCCGCCTTGCAATGCCGAAAACAATACTGTGCGCTGGACTCATCGTCATTGAAAGCCTGGTTCAGGGGCTACTGAGGGAGTCCTGGATTGGGGGGTCTCCGGACAGCCGTACTATATCCTTTGGCCGGACTGTTAGACTATGAAGATACAAGATTGAATACTTCGTCTCATGTCCGGATGGGACTCTACTTGGCGTGGAAGGCAAGCTAGGCAATACGGATATGCATATCTCTTCCTTTGTAACCGAGCTTGTATAACCCTAGCCCTCTCTGGTGTCTATATAAACCGGAGGGTTTTAGTCCGTAGGACAACATACAATCATACCATAGGCTAGCTTCTAGGGTTTAGCCTCTCTGATCTCGTGGTAGATCTACTCTTGTACTACCCATATCATCAATATTAATCAAGCAGGACGTAGGGTTTTACCTCCATCAAGAGGGCCCGAACCTAGGTAAAACATCGTGTTCCCTGCCTCCTGTTACCATCTGCCTTAGATGCACAGTTCGGGACCCCCTACCCGAGATCCGCCGGTTTTGACACCGACAGGCACACTGAAAGATCTACTAGTAAAAAGGTTCATGCGATAGAAGAAATTAATGTTTTGAGTGGAAAGATGGATGAACCTATGAAATTGTTTGCTAATAAGAGTGTTTCTTCTGATCGTAATGATATGACTTTGTCTACTTTGATTGAGAATAATAATGAATCTATGGATGTGAATTTTGTTGGTAGGAACAATTTTGGTAATAACGCATATAGAGGTAATTTTAATCCTAGGCCGTTTCCTAGTAACTCCTCTAATAATTACGGTAATTCCTAAAACAATTCTTATGGAAATTATAATAATATGCCCTCTTATTTTGAATCTAATATTAAAGAAATTATTAGTTCGCAAAAGAGTTTCAATGCTTTGATTGAAAAAAACTTGTCTAAGATTGATGAGTTGGCTAGGAACGTGGATAGAATTTCTCTTGATGTTGATTCTTTGAAACTTAGATCTATTCAACCTAAGCATGATATCAATGAGTCCCTCAAAGCTATGAGAATTTCCATTGATGAGTGCAAAGAAAGAACCGCTAGGATGCGTGCTAAAAAAGATTGCTTTGTGAAAGCGTGTTCTTCTAGTTTCCATGATAATAATGATGAAGATCTAAAAGTTATTGATGTTTATCCTATTAAATTTTTGTTTTGCAATATGAATCTTGATAATGATGGGACTGGAGATGAGTCAACTTTAGTTAGAAGGCGTCCCAATGATTCGGAGTTTTTAGACCATGATGCAAAATTTGATAAAAGTGGGATGGGAGAGGTCAAAACTTTACATAGCAATGAACCCACTATCTTGGATTTCAAGGAATTTAATTATGATAATTGTTCTTTAATAGATTGTATTTCCTTGTTGCAATCCGTGATAAATTCTCCGCATGCTTATAGTCAAAATAAAGCTTTTACTAAACATATCGTTGATGCTTTAATGCAATCTTATGAAGAAAAGCTTGGATTGGAAGTTTCTATCCCTAAAAAACTTTATGATGAGTGGAAACCTACTATTAAAATTAAAATTAAAGATCATGAATGCTTTGCTTTATGTGATTTGGGTGCTAGTGTTTCCACAATTCCTACAACCTTGTGTGATTTGCTAGGTTTTCGTGAATTTGATGATTGTTCTTTAAACTTACATCTTGCGGATTCCACCATTAAGAAACCTATGGGAAGAATTAACGATGTTCTTATTGTTGCAAATAGGAATTATGTTCCCGTGAATTTCATTGTTCTTGATATTGATTGCAATCCTACATGTCCTATTATTCTCGGTAGACCTTTCCTTAGAACGATTGGTGCAATTATTGATACGAAGGAAGGGAATATTAGATTCCAATTTCCGTTAAGGAAGGGCATGGAACACTTTCCTAGAAAGAAAATTAAATTACCTTATGAATCTATTATGAGAGCCACTTATGGATTGCATACCAAAGATGATAATACCTAGATCTATCCTTACTTTTATGCCTAGCTAGGCGCGTTAAACGATAGCGCTTGTTGGGAGGCAACCCAATTTTATTTTTGTTCCTTGATTTTTGATTCTGTTTAGTAATAAATAATTCATCTAGCCTCTGTTTAGATGTGGTCTTATGTTTTTAATTAGTTTTTGTGCCAAGTAGAACCTTTGGGAAGACTTGGAGAAAGTCTTTGCGATCATGCTGTAAAAAACAGAAACTTTAGCGCTCACGAGATTTGCTGCCATTTTTTACTAGAGAGGGATATTTAGTTAATTATTACATAAATTTATTTTAGAATTTTTGGGGTTCCGGAATATACGAAACCTACAGATTACTACAGACTGTTCTGTTTTTGACAGCTTCTGTTTTCCGTGTGTTGTTTGCTTATTTTGATGAATCTATGGCTAGTATTTGAATGTATGAACCATAGAGAAGTTGGAATATAGTAGGTTTAACACCAATATAAATAAATAATGAGTTCATTATAGTACCTGAAGTGGTGGTTTGTTTTCTTTTACTAACGGAGCTCATGAGATTTTCTGTTTAAGTTTTGTGTTGTGAAGTTTTCAAGTTTTGGGCAAAGATTTGATGAATTATGGAACAAGGAGTGGCAAGAG
>NW_024113439.1:0-9762 GCF_003073215.2 Triticum urartu | reverse complement strand
AAGTATCTTATCGGATTGAGTCTTTAAGGATTTGAGAACACTTGATGTATGTCTTGTCGTGCTTATCTGTGGTGACAATGGGATATCACGTGATCCACTTGATGTATGTTTTGGTGATCAACTTGCGGGTTCCGCCCATGAACCTATGCATAGGGGTTGGCACATGTTTTCGTCTTGACTCTCCGGTAGAATCTTCGGGGCACTCTTTGAAGTTCTATGTGTTGGTGAATAGATGAATTGAGATTGTGTGATGCATATCGCATAATCATACCCATGGATACTTGAGGTGACATTGGAGTATCTAGGTGACATTAGGGTTTTGGTTGATTTGTGTCTTAAGGTGTTATTCTAGTATGAACTCTAGGGCTGTTTGTGACACTTATAGGAATAGCCCAACGGATTGATTGGAAAGAATAACTTTGAGGTGGTTTCGTACCTTACCTTAATCTCTTCGTTTGTTCTCCGCTATTAGTGACTTTGGAGTGACTCTTTGTTGCATGTTGAGGGATAGTTATATGATCCAATTATGTTATTATTGTTGAGGAACTTGCACTAGTGAAAGTATGAACCCTAGGCCTTATTTCCGCATTGCAATACCGTTTTGCTCACTTTTATCATTAGTTACCTTGCTGTTTTTATATTTTCAGATTACAAAAACCTTTTCCACCATTCATATACCACTTGTATCACCATCTCTTCGCCGAACTAGTGCACCTATACAATTTACCATTGTATTGGGTGTGTTGGGGACACAAGAGACTCTTTGTTATTTGGTTGCAGGGTTCTTGAGAGAGACCATCTTCATCCTACGCCTCCTATGGATTGATAAACCTTAGGTCATCCACTTGAGGGAAATTTGCTACTGTCCTACAAACCTCTGCACTTGAGGCCCAACAACGTCTACAAGAAGAAGGTTGTGTAGTTAGACATCAAGCTCTTTTCTGGCGCCGTTGCCGGGGAGGTTAGCGCTTGAAGGTATATCTTTAGATCTTGCAATCGAATCTTTTTGTTTCTTGTTTTATCACTAGTTTAGTTTATAAAAAGAAAACTACAAAAATGGAATTGGGTTTGCCTCAATGCTTCATCTTTTTAATATCTTCGTGAGTATGGAAAGGAAAATTGTGCCAAAAGTGTTAGAAGAAGAATGCATTAAAATGTTTTGCACTAAATATTTGAATGATGAGCATAATTGCATGTTGTTAGTATGAATTCCTTGAATATCCATGATGCTAATGATAATGCAAGCCACAAGCTTGGGGAAGCTATTGTTTTTGATGAAGAATGATATTTTTGTCCCCCAAGTTTTGATGAGAAAATTTATTATGATGAAAGCATGCCTCTATTTATGATGATTTATATTGATGAAAGTTATTTGGAGAGGTCATGACTTATTTAGTGATGATCCACTATTTCGGAGAGGTTCAATTGATTATGAGAACAAAGTTGCTATCTATGATGATTATTGTGATGACATGTATGCTATAAGAATAATGGATAACCATGAAACTTGTCATCATGATTTTAGTTTTCATGATTATGCCTCACATGATAGTTATTTTGTTGAGTTTTCTCCCACTATTTCATGAGAAGAAATTTTGCTTAATGTGGAGAGTAATAAAATTCTATGCTTGTAGATCATGAAAGAATGCTTTAGTGATGGTTATATTGTTGAATTCATTCATGATGCTACTAAAAATTATTATGAGGGAGGAATATATGCTTGTAGGAATTGCAATAATATCAAGTTTCCTCTCTATGTGCTTAAAATTTTAGAGTTATGCTTGTTTTGCCTTCCTATGCTAGATTGATTATTGTTCCCATAGTGTTTGCTCACAAAATCCCTATGCATAGAAGGGTTAGACTTAAATGTGCTAGTCATATTCTTCATGCTCTCTTTATGTTTTATCCATCTTATCCTTGTGAGCATCGTTGAAATCATCATGCCTAGCTAGGGCGTTAAACGATAGCGCTTGTTGGGAGGCAACCCAATTTTATTTTGTTCCTTGCTTTTGCTCCTGTTTAATAAATAATTTATCTAGCCTCTGTTTATGATTGAGTTTTATGTTTTAATTAGTGTTTGTGCCAAGTAGAACCGTTGGGAAGACTTGGGGAAAGTCTTTGATCTTGCATTAACAGAAACTTTAGCGCTCACGAGAATTGCTGCATTTTTATGGAGTGTATATTTAGTTAATTCTTTTTGAAGATTATTAATATATAAATTCCTCACGTCCATCACATTTAATTTTAGAATTTGAGGTCCAGAAGTTTGCGTTAGTTACAGATTACTACAACTGTTCTGTTTTTGACAGATTTTGTTTTTCATGTGTTGTTTATTTATTTTGATGAATCTATGGATAGTAAAAGAGTTTATAAACCATAGATAAGTTGGAATACAGTAGGTTTAACACCAATATAAATAAATAATGAGTTCATTACAGTACCTTGAAGTGGTGTTTTGTTTCTTTAGCTAACGGAGCTTACGAGATTTTCTAGTTTAAGTTTTGTGTTGTGAAGTTTTCAAGTTTTGGGTAAAGATTCAATGGACTATGGAATAAGGAGTGGCAAGAGCCTAAGCTTGGGGATGCCCAAGGCACCCCAAGGTAATATTCAAGGACAACTAAAAGCCTAAGCTTGGGGATGCCCCGGAAGGCATCCCCTCTTTCGTCTTCGTTCATCGGTAACTTTACTTGGAGCTATATTTTTATTCGCCACATGATATGTGTTTTGCTTGGAGCGTCATTTTATTCGTTTGCTTGCTGTTTGAATAAAATACCAAGATCTGAAATTCTTAAATGTTAGAGAGTCTTCACATAGTTGCATAATTATTTCGACTACTCATTGATCTTCACTTATATCTTTCAGAGTAGTTTGTCATTTGCTCTAGTACTTCACTTATATCTTTTTAGAGCACGGTGGTGGTTTTATTTTGAAGAAATAGATGAACTCTCATGCTTCACTTATATTATTTTGAGAGCCTTTAGAACAGCATGGTAATTTGCTTTGGTTATGAAAATATTCCTAATATGATGGGCATCCAAGAGGGATATAATAAAAACTTTCATCTAAGTGCATTGAATACTAAGAGAAGTTTGATACTGATTGTTTTGAGATATGGAGGTAATAATATCAAAGTCGTGCTAGTTGAGTAGTTGTGAAATTGAGAAATACTTGTGTTGAAGTTTGCAAGTCCCGTAGCATGCATGTATGGTAAACATTGTGTAACAAATTTGAAACATGAGGTGTTATTTGATTGTCCTCCTTATGAGTAGCGGTCGGGGACGAGCGATGGTCTTTTCCTACCAATCTATCCCCCTAGGAGCATGCGCGTAGTACTTTGATTCGATAACTAATAGATGTTTGCGATAAGTATGTGAGTTCTTTATGACTAATGTTGGGTCCATGGATTATACGCACTCTCACCTTTCCATCATTGCTAGCCTCTTCGGTACCGTAAATTGCCCTTTCTCACATTGAGAGTTGGTGCAAACTTCGCCAGTGCATCCAAACCCCGTGATATGATACTTTCTTCACAAATAAACCTTCTAATATCTTCCTCAAAACAGCCACCATACCTACCTATTATGGCATTTCCATAGCCATTCCGAGATATATTGCCATGCAACTTTCCACCGTTCCGTTTATTATGACACGCATCATCATTGTCATATTGCTTTGCATGATCATGTAGTTGACATCATATTTGTGGCAAAGACACCATGCATAATTTATCATACATGCCACTCTTGATTCATTACCCATCCCGGTACACCGCCGGAGGCATTCATATAGAGTCATACTTTGTTCTAGTATCGAGTTGTAATCTTTGAGTTGTAAATAAATAGAAGTGTGATGATCATAATTAATAGAGCATTGTCCCAAAAAAAAGAAAGGCCAAAACAAGAGATGCCAAATAAAAAAAGGGCCAAAAAAATAAAGGCCAAATAAAAATAAAAATAAAAGGGACAATGCTACTATCCTTTTTTCCACACTTGTGCTTCAAAGTAGCACCATGATCTTCATGATAGAGAGTCTCTTGTTTTGTCACTTTCATATACTAGTGGCAAATTTCCATTATAGAACTTGGCTTGTATATTCCAACAATGGGCCTCCTTAAGTGCCCTAGGTCTTCGTGAGCAAGCAAGTTGGATGCACACCCACTTAGTTTCTTTTGTTGAGCTTTCATACATTTATAGCTCTAGTGCATCCGATGCATGGAAATCCCTACTCCTTGCATTGACATCAATTGATGGGCATCTCCCTAGCCCATTGATTAGCCGCGTCGTTGTGAGACTTTCTCCTTTTTTGTCTTCTCCACATAACCCCCTCATTATATTCTATTCCACAGATAGTGCTATATCCATGGCTCACGCTCATGTATTGCGTGAAGGTTGAAAAAGTTTGAGATTACTAAAGTATGAAACAATTGCTTGGCTTGTCATCGGGGTTGTGCATGATGAGAGCATTCTTGTGTGATGAAAATGGAGCATGACCAAACTATATGATTTTGTAGGGATGAACTTTCTTTTTATTTTGAGAAGACATAATTGCTGAGTTAGTATGCTTGAAGTATTATTATTTTTATGTCAATATTAAACTTTTGTCTTGAATCTTATGGATCTGAATATTCTTGCCATACATGATGAATATGTTAGGTAGCATTCCACATCAAAAATTCTGTTTTTATCATTTACCTACTCGAGGACGAGCAGGAATTAAGCTTGGGGATGCTGATACGTCTCCAACGTATCTATAATTTTTGATTGTTCCATGCTATTATATTATCTGTTTTGGATGTTTATGGGCTTTATTACACTTTTATATTATTTTTGGGACTAACCTATTAACCCAGAGCCCAGTGCCAGTTTCTGTTTTTTCCTTGTTTTAGAGTATCACAGAAAAGGAAAATCAAACGGAGTCCAATTGACCTGAAACTTCACGGAACTTATTTTTGGACCAGAAGAAGCCCACGGAGTATCGGAGTTGGACCAGGAGAGTCCCGGGCTGCCCACGAGGGTGGGGGCGCCCACCCCCCTGGGCGCGCCCCCTGCCTCGTGGACAGCCCGGAGGTCCACCGACGTACTTCTTCCTCCCATATATACCCATATACCCTAAAAACTTCGGGAGCACAATAGATCGGGAGTTCCACCGCCAGAAGCCTCCGTAGCCACCGAAAACCAATCTAGACCCGTTCCGGCACCCTGCCGGAGGGGGAATCCCTCTCCGGTGGCCATCTTCATCATCCCGGTGCTCTCCATGACGAGGAGGGAGTAGTTCTCCCTCGGGGCTGAGGGTATGTACCAGTAGCTATGTGTTTGATCTGTCTCTCTCTCTCTCTCGTGTTCTTGAGGTGATACGATCTTGATGTATCGCGAGCTTTGCTATTATAGTTGGATTTTATGATGTTTCTCCCCCTCTACTCTCTTGTAATGGATTGAGTTTTCCCTTTGAAGTTATCTTATCGGATTGAGTCTTTAAGGATTTGAGAACACTTGATGTATGTCTTGCGTGGGATACCCGTGGTGACAATGGGTATTCTATTGATCCACTTGATGTATGTTTTGGTGATCAACTTGCGGGTTCCTCCCATGAACCTATGCATAGGGGTTGGCACACGTTTTCGTCTTGACTCTCTGTAGAAACTTTGGGGCACTCTTTGAGGTTCTATGTGTTGGTTGAATAGATGAATCTGAGATTGTGTGATGCATATCGTATAATCATACCCACGGATACTTGAGGTGACATTGGAGTATCTAGGTGACATTAGGGTTTTGGTTGATTTGTGTCTTAAGGTGTTATTCTAGTACGAACTCTAGGGCTGTTTGTGACACTTATAGGAATAGCCCAACGGATTGATTGGAAAGAATAACTTTGAGGTGGTTTCGTACCCTACCATAATCTCTTTGTTTGTTCTCCGCTATTAGTGACTTTGGAGTGACTCTTTGTTGCATGTTGAGGGATAGTTATGTGATCCAATTATGTTATTATTGTTGAGGAACTTGCACTAGTGAAAGTATGAACCCTAGGCCTTGTTTCACGCATTGCAATACCGTTTGTGCTCACTTTTATCATTAGTTACCTTGCTGTTTTTATATTTCAGATTACAAAAACATATTTCTACTATCCATATTGCACTTGTATCACCATCTCTTCGCCGAACTAGTGCACCTATACAATTTACCATTGTATTGGGTGTGTTGGGGACACAAGAGACTCTTTGTTATTTGGTTGCAGGGTTGCTTGAGAGAGACCATCTTCATCCTACGCCTCCTACGGATTGATAAACCTTAGGTCATCCACTTGAGGGAAATTTGCTACTGTCCTACAAAACCTCTGCACTTGGAGGCCCAACAACGTCTACAAGAAGAAGGTTGTGTAGTATGACTCAACCGCCTGTGCCTGACGCTCTCTACGCCCGCAACCCGTGTAAGGTTCAACCACTGGAACGTAGCGATACTCCGGCGAATACTTTCCCTGTCGATATACTACCCATCATTCTACTCTCTGACTGCATCAGCACTGCGTCTGCACGAACTCTCACAACATCAGTGAAAGACAACGCAGTTTGTACTGGTCACGCCACCGTTGTGGGTAATACCCTACTCCAGTGGGGATGGATTGCTCTTGGGTTCATGGATGAACCGAGTGAACCGGTTGTAGTGGTGCTGCTCTAACAAACTTGGCTTTATGCCTCCCTCATTCCACGCGTGTGGCTAGTCTATTTATAGGCCGGCCCTGGTTCAATAATCCTATATTACATAACTGGCGGGCTAATCGTGTGCCATAGCTGACTATACGTATCCTCTATATCTCTGTTGGGGGTGACGCCGTTCTGGGCTCCACGGTGACCTCCTCTTGCGAGTCCTATCGGGTGCGTTGGTCTGGTGCACACGAAATGGCAACCTTGTGAAAGACTCCTATCTCGCCCTTGATCCCTTGCAACAAAGAGACCAAGGACGTGTGCGCCCCTCTCGATGTTGTGCCCTCTCTAAGGGTGTGCGACGTGCTCTCCTCTCCTATAGAGCGTGCCCAGCTAGGCTGCTCCAGTGGAGGTGTCGTCCGCCTCGCGAGGCTTGGCCCCTCGCGAGGGTCTTGGCGCTGTTGGTGAGGATGGGCCGTACGGCCTATTGCTGTCCAGCCCGGAGGCCGCAGGCAGGCACGGTCTGGGGACCCCCGTTCCCAGAACACCGACAGTAGCCCCCGGCCCAAGGTGCGCGCGGGCTTGGCTTCGCGGCGAAGCCAAGGGTCAAGCTCGAACGTCGGCCCCCAAAGCCTGCGGCCTCGGTTGACGCGTGGCAGTTGATTGGACGTGGGCGTCTCCGCTTCCCCATGCTGTTTTGGCAACTGCTTGACCTGACAAAAGGCTGCGGGGGGCACTTGCCTTCATTGCTTCTTCCTTGCCTCGCTCCAGATCCCCTTTCTTGCTCTTCCGCCGCTACCCAGATCTGCTCCGGCCTCGTTCTGCATCTGCCGCCATGGCGCCGCGCAAGGTCAAGACTTCCTCGTCCCCGGCTTGGTACGAGCCCGCTCTTGAGGCGCCCACTGACGGAGAAGAGCCTTGCCTCCGTGCGCCTGCTGACGGCGGGAGAGAGCAACGAGTGGGGGAAGACGGAGCTCCGGCTTGCCTTCGACGAGCCGGAGCCTGAGGGGAGCACCTTCTTCCCCTTCTTTTCGAGCAGCGTTGCTGTCGGGTTGGTTCCTCCCTTCTCTGATTTCTTTTATGAAGTCCTCGACCACTATGGGCTGCAAGCGTTGCACCTCCATCCCAACTCTGTCCTCCTCCTGTCCATCTTTGCCTACTACTGTGAGGCATACCTGGGCGTGATGCCGTCCGTGGCGCTCCGCGCCATTTCTTCTTCCTTCCGTGTCACGAGGGTCCACATCTCTGGATGCGCTAACTTCGTCGTCCGGCAAGGCCAACTCGATCTCGAGCACCGGGAAGAGGGCCGACAACATTCGATCCAAGTGGTCATGGTGGATGCCAAGCTCGCCCATCCGCGCCTGGTTGCCGACGGAGGCGCCCGCGGCAAGCGAGTGGCCCAGGGCGGAGCTTGTCGATGAGCGGGTCGTCAGTGTTGGAGCAGATGGCTGACCTGAAGCCGGGCAATGCGAGGGCGGCCAAAATAACGGGAGCGATGCTCCTGAGGGAGTTCTTGATGCTACGGGTTGCCCCACTCCAGGCGCGCACGCGCCCCTTCTGGAGCTTGAAGGAGGGGAAAACAAGGCCCGCCTGAGGCCGGGACCTGCACTGACGAAAACTGGACGCCGTCCTGCGCCTCATAGTTGAGACAACCAGGAGTACCCGCCTAGCGCCTTCATTCCCCTGTTCCAACGCAGGGACCGGGAGGAATTCATCGCCTCCAGGCCGACTTTTGATGCGCGGGCTGGTGCCGCCGGTGCTTTCGGGAGCCTTCCGGCGCCAAAGCCGGTGGAGGTGTCTTCTGGCGAGTCCCGCGGAGAGGGGGAGGAGGATTCTGAGGAGACCCCGGAAAGAGGTGGAGGAGACCTCCCTTCTGAGCAAGGAAGAAATTCTCCGCGCCCTTCCTGATGTGCTGAGGCCGATGTTGGGGAACGTAGCATAAATTCAAAATTTTCCTACGTGTCACCAAGATCATGTGCGAGATACTCGGATCTCATTGTCTCTACTAGCCCTTGGTGTGTGAGTGTGTGCGACAAAGGTGAACTCTCCGAGTTCTCTCCGCTAAACTCCGATCGCGACTCTCACATCGTGTATTCTCTACTACCACGACGGCAACACACCTCTGATGCCTCAGCAAGTCAGGAGACGAGGTCTGATTGGAGATCCAACAGCACGACGGCACGTCGGTGGAAGTAGCGGGATATACAACGAGGGCTTCGTAAGCGCTGCGGAGGAGGGAGATGTGGTCACGGGAAGAGGGAGGCGCCAGGCCTTAGATTGGTTTGCTCCTCCTTTTCCCCACTATATATAGGGCCAAGGGAGAGGGGGGAGGCGCAGCCCTTGCCCCTTCCTCCAAGGAAGGGTGCGGCCAAGGGTGGGGAGGAGTCCATCCTCCCCAAGGCACCTCGGAGGTGCCTTCCCCTTTTAGGACTCTCCCCTTTTTTCCATCTCTTGGCGCATGGGCCTCTTGGGGCTGGTGCCCTTGGCCCATATAGGCCAAGGCACACCCCCTACAGCCCATGTGGCCCCCCGGGGCAGGTGGCCCCACCCGGTGGACCCCCGGGACCCTTCCGGTGGTCCCGGTACGTTACCGATAAACCCCGAAACTCTTCCGATGACCAAAACAGACTTCCCATATATAAATCTTTACCTCCGGACCATTCCGGAACTCCTCGTGACGTCCGGGATCTCATCCGGGACTCCGAACAAATTCGGGTTACCGCATACTAATATCTCTATAACCCTAGCGTCACCGAACCTTAAGTGTGTAGACCCTACGGGTTCGGGAGACATGCAGACATGACCGAGATGACTCTCCGGTCAATAACCATCAGCGGGATCTGGATACCCATGTTGGCTCCCACATGTTCCACGATGATCTCATCGGATGAACCACGATGTCAAGGACTTAATCAATCCCGTATACAATTCCCTTTGTCTAGCGGTATGTTACTTGCCCGAGATTCGATCGTCGGTATCCAATACCTAGTTCAATCTCGTTACCGGCAAGTCTCTTTACTCGTTCCGTAACACATCATCCCGTGATCAACTCCTTGGTCACATTGCGCATATGATGATGTCCTACCGAGTGGGCCCAGAGATACCTCTCCGCTTACACGGAGTGA
>NW_024113438.1:0-9210 GCF_003073215.2 Triticum urartu | reverse complement strand
GAGATCTTCGTCGAACTCCCACTTGAACTCAAGTGCGTCTCTTGGAGCGGAATCATCAGGCCCTGCATCTGGTGTAATAGTAATCTGTGAGCCACAGGGACTCAACAATCTTGCACCCTCGCGATCAAGACTATTTAAGCGTAGAGGTAAGGCAAGGTAAATATGTGGAGCTGCAGCAAGCGACTAGTAAATATGGTGGCTATCCTGTTCGCAAAAGAGAGCGAGAAGAGGAGGCAAAGCGCGATCGAGAAACTAGAGAAAAACCTGCGCAAACATTACTCCAACACCGTGTCCACTTCTCGGACCCCGCCGAGAAGAGGCCATCACGGTAACACACTCAGTTGATTCATTTTAATTAAGTTAAGGTTCAAGTTATCTACAACTGGACATTAACAAATTCCCATCTGCCCATAACCGCGGGCACGGCTTTCGAAAGTTCAAATCCCTGCAGGGGAGTCCCATATTGGCCCATGACAAGCTCTCACGGTCAACGAAGGAATAGACCTCCTCCCAAGACGTTCCGATCAGACTCGGTATCTCGGTTCTTCAAGACACTTCGACAGGTTAAAACAAGACCAGCAACACCGCCCGAATGTGCCGACAAATCCCGATAGGAGCTGCACATATCTCGTTCTCAGGGCACACTCAAATGAGCGCTCCATACAACTAAAACCAAACCTCGAGTTTCCCCGAGGGGGCGCTGCACAGGACTCTAGTTTGGACCAACACTCAAAGGAGCACTGGCCCGGGGGGGGGGGGTTTAAATAAGATGACCCTCGGGCTCTGGAAACCCAAGGGAAAAAGAGGCTAGGTGGCAAATGGTAAAACCAAGGTTGGGCATTGCTGGAAAAGCTTTAATCAAGGCGAACTATCAAGGGGTTCCCATGATAACCCAACCGCGTAAGGAACGCAAAATCTGGGAACATAACACCGATATGATGGAAACTAGGGCGGCAAGAGTGGAACAAAACACTAGGCGAGAGGCCGAGCCTTCCACCCTTTACCAAGTATATAGAAGCATTAAGATAACAAGATAATATAATGATATCCCAACAAGTAAATAAATGTTCCAACAAGGAATGGCCTTCAATCTGCACCTGCAACTAGCAACGCTATAAGAGGGGCTGAGCAAGGCGGTAACATAGCCAATCAACGGTTTGCTAGGACAAGGTGGGTTAGAGGTTTGACATGGCAATTTGGTAGGCTTTAAAGCAAGTGGTAGGCATCGTAGCATTGGCATAGCAAAAGAGCGAGCAATCTAGCATAGCAAAGATAGTAGTGATTTCGAGGGTATGATCATCTTGCCTGCACAGTTGTCAGAGTTGACTGGATCCTCGAAAGCAAACTCAATGGACTCCTCGTTAGCGAACTCGTCTCCCGGCTCTACCCAAACAAGACAAACAAGCAACAAGGACACAATCAACCACGTGCAAGGATCAAACAATATGATGCAAGGATGGTATGCTATGCGGGATGCGATGCGGAATGCATATGCAAGATTATGACAGGAAACGCATGAACCTGGCCTCAACTTGGAATTCCAAGTGTTCCACTAGAAAGATGAGATGAAATCACTTGAAAACGATATAAAGAACGCCGAAATCGGAGTTACGGTTTGGAAATAGCAAGCGATTCAAAAATGACACCGGTCTGCGATTTACAGCAAGTAGGCATCTAAATGCAATGAGATGAACATGCTACAGCACCCAAACAGGACAACAAAATACATTGCAGGGATGCATACAAGATGCTTAACAAAAGTCTAGCACTGAGCTATAGCCAAATCATCCATTAACAGGTTCAAACAAGCATGGCAAAAATGCATATGGCAAACAGATTTCAGACTTAGTGAAATTAACACTTGTCTGGAATTTCAGATCAGGTAGCACTCTTCGGAGCAACAAAACTACATGCTACAGGAACTGAACATGGCAAAGTAAAGGATGGCATGGAGCTACTCAAAGAGCTTAACAAAAGTCCCTTAGTGACCTTGAGCCAAAAGGGATCAGAAAATACAATTGCAAGCATATGAACATGTCAAAAACATAATCAGATGTCAGACTTGGTGAAAACTGGAGCATGCTGAAACATATCTCAAGTAGGCATGTTTACGAGCTCGATGCACTCACTACGGTGAAAGTCATGAAAAGCTAAGCATACATATATCAAGAACACACAAAATGCAAGCTAGACATGGCAAGAACAATAGCATAGTATGCACGGATCAACTACAACATCATCGGCAAAATGCAAACAAGTTGACAATCTGCCCAGATTCACAAAGTAGCAAAAGTAGAGCTCGATTAACTCAAGCTAGGGTGCTCCATAATTCCAAAGAAAGACATGGATGGATAGAGCACTACAATATTAACAAAACACCCTTACTGATCATCCTCAAAAGAGGCACGGATCACTAGGAAACAACAAGAACATATGGCATCATGAGATAAACAGATCCAGGACTTGGTGGAATTGCTAAGTCCCCGAAAACAGAATTAGCAAGTGCACCACTTTGCAAGCTTGCACAAGTCACCACACACATCACAAAAGTATATGGGTTGCACCTCTGGATGACAAAACCCTTAACAAAACACATGTAGAGCATCAGGGCATAGCATGCACACATTAATCATGGCAAAAATGACAAAAACCTAAATGGAGCAGCAGATCTGACAATTAACTCAAGTAGCCCTCTTCTAACAGCATTTCTGGCATCAAGATGAACTCAAATGAAAATTATGCAATGGAATCAAATGATGTACTCTCTGAGATGAACATTTTGATATGCTATATGCATGAATCGGAGCTACGGATGCAAAGTTACGGGGCAATGAAGAAAGGCACATGGATGTGTGAATTTCAGGACTTAGGAAAAATTCAACCTCCGGAGAAAAGTCAACTCGGGACACGGAAGCGAGGCGGTGGCGCGGCTCGCCGAAGAAGTCGAGGACGGCGGCGGCTGGGGTTGGGGGCGCCGGATCCGGCTCTCCCGCGGCCGGATCTGGCCGGAGGCGAGGCGGGGAGGCGGCGGAGCAGCCGGAGGGCGCGGTGGCCGTGACGGCCCGGTGCGGTGGCAGGGCGCGCCGGCGAGCAAGGCGGCGGCGGCTCCGGCCGGCGAGCAAGGCGGCGGGGTCGAGGCGCGGGCGAGGGAGCCGGGCAGCGGCGGCGCGCGGGCCGGGAGGGCCGCGGTCGGGCTCCCCGGGCCGGAGCGGTGGGAGGCGGCGGCGTGGACACGTGGCGGACGGCGGTTGGTTGGGGCACGGCGGCGGACGCGTCCGGCCCGAATCGGACGTGTCCGTCGGCGGGAGGTGCAGTTTTTAGGGTTTCGGAGAGGGAGATCCGGATTTCGGGGAAGGGGTCTTTAAATAGGCATAGAGGGAGCTAGGAGAGTCCAAATGAGGTGCGGTTTTCGGCCACGCGATCGTGATCCAACGCTTTAGATGATGGAGCAGGTTTAGGTAGGTTTTGGGCCAAATTGGAGGGGTGTTGGGCTGCAACACACACGAGGCCTTCTCGGTCCCTCGGTTAACCGTTGGAGTATCAAACGAAGTCCAAATGATACGAAATTTGACAGACGGTCTACCGGTAGTAAACCAAGGCCGCTTGGCAAGTCTCGGTCCAATCCGGAAATGTTTAATCCCCACACACGAAAGAAAGCTAGAAATGACCATCGGAGGAGAATGAAGCGCCGGAATGCAAAACGGACAACGGGGAAAATGCTCGAATGCATGAGATGAACACGTATGCAAATGCAATGCACATGATGACATGATATGAGATGCATGACAACGACAACAACACACGGAGACAAGACCCGAACCCGAGAAAATAAATATAACTTAACGCCGGAAACGGCAAGAGTTGGAGTACAAATTGGGAAAGTTACATCCGGGGTGTTACACCCATGGACCGTACCCTTCTTGGCCTACCTTAATAGGCGTGAGCTCCCTGAGGACCAGAATGAGGCTCGCTGCATTGTTTGGCGCTCGAAAGCCTACAAGGTCCATGACGGAGAGCTCTACAAGAAAATTGCTACCGGTGTCCTTCAAAGATGTATCTCCAAAGAAGAGGGACGGCAGCTCCTGGCTGAAATCCATGCTGGTCTCGGCGGTCACCATGCCGCGGCTCAGGCCCTTGTAAGTAAGGCCTTCCATACAGGTTTCTTTTGGCCGACGGCCCGAGCACATGCACAGGACCTAGCCCAACATTGTGTCGGATGCCAGCTCTTCACCAATCAAAGCCATATGTCGCCTACTACTTTACAAACAATCCCCATTACTTGGCCTTTTGCGGTCTGGGGGCTTGATATAGTAGGACCCCTTAGAGGAGGAAGCCATAAGAAAAAATATCTGCTAGTCATGGTAGATAAATTCACCAAATGGATAGAGGCCAAACCAGTGAAAATGACCGAAGCTGGACCAATGATAGACTTTATATCGGGTGTCGTGCACCGTTATGGTGTCCCACACAGTATCATCACCGATAACGGCTCCAATTTCATAGCCAATGAAGTGAAATCCTGGTGTGCTAAATTGGGCATTAAGCTCGATTACGCCTCGATCTATCATCCACAAACAAACGGTCAAGTCAAAAGAGCTAATGGTCTTATTATGAGCGGCACTAAGCCTAGACTAGTGCGGTTGTTGAAAGAATCAGACAAGCACTGGGTTGAGGAGCTCGACTCCGTACCCTGGGTGCTGTGGACCACACCCAATCGTACTACCGCATACACACCATTCTTCATGGTGTACGACGCAAAAGGCCGTTTTGCCCTGCGACATCATTCATGACTCACCTCGAGTGCGCATGTATGAAGAGAGAGAAACTGAGCTGGATTAGCAGGACAGTCTAGATGCCTTGGAGGAGGAGCGTGACATTGCAAAGGCCCGCTCTGCATTCTATCAACAATATGCTTGCAGATATCAAAGCACAGAGGTGCGGGCCAAGACTTATAATGTTGGTGAACTCATTCTACGCTTGCCAAAAAAGAAAAAGGACAAACTCAAGCCTAAGTGGGAGGGTCCCTTCATCATTGATGAAGTTCTCACTAGAGGAGCGTACCGCCTGCGTGATGCATCTGACAATCGTCTAGAGCTGAACCCATGGAATGTCGCAAGACTCCGAAGATTCTACGCCTAGAGCCGTACTCTTTGTTCGTCTTCTTCTCCCTTTGTTTCCATTTTTACCCTCTTTAATTGTCCTCTAGCACTTTAGCTCTTGTGCGGCCAAACCGCACACCTATGATGTGCACATCCTTAAATGTATACACTCATAATACCTTGGGGCTTCTTTTACAGAAGCTTATTATCATTTTCCGAGCATCAAGCTCAACACATATGTGTCCACTTCCGCATATGTACCTTTTCTTGGCCATTATATGCATCGTTATGACTTAAGTTTTGGCCAAGCTGGGTTGCCTAGCTCCTGTGCTTATGCCCTACGTTCCCGTTTATTTGGCTAGGGCATAAAGGGAGCACCTCTGCGATTGTTACAACCGGGTCATCCGGACATGTACCTCAGACTGGGTGAAGCCGAAAGCTAGCGTTCTTAATGAAGGAAATATGCCCTAGTGGCAATAATAAAGTTATTATTTATTTCCTTATATCATGATAAATGTTTATTATACATGCTAGAATTGTATTAACTGGAAACTTAGTACATGTGTGAATACATAGACAAACAGAGTGTCACTAGTATGCCTGTACTTGACTAGCTCGTTGAATAAAAAATGGTTAAGTTTCCTAGCCATAGACATGAATTGTCATTTGATTAACGGGATCACATCATTAGAGAATGATGTGATTGACTTGACCCATTCCGTTAGCTTAGCATAATGATCGTTTTGTTTGTTGCTATTGCTTTCTTCATAACTTATACATGTTCCTATGACTATGAGATTATGCAACTCCCGAATACCGGAGGAACACTTTGTGTGCTACCACACGTCACAACGTAACTGGTGATTATAAAGGTGCTCTACAGGTGTCTCTGATGGTACTTGTTGATTGGCATAGATCGAGATTAGGATTTGTCACTCCGATTGTCGGAGAGGTATCTCTGGGCCCTCTCGGTAATGCACATCACTATAAGCCTTGCAAGCAATGTGACTAATGAGTTAGTTGCGGGATGATGCATTACGGAACTAGTAAAGAGACTTGCCGGTAACGATGATTAAACTAGGTATTGAGATACCGACGATCGAATCTCGGGCAAGTAACATACCGATGACAAAGGGAACAACGTATGTTGTTATGCGGTTTTGACCGATAAAGATCTTCGTAGAATATGTAGGAACCAATATGAGCATCCAGGTTCCGCTATTGGTTATTGACCGGAGATGAGTCTCGGTCATGTCTACATAGTTCTCGAACCTGTAGGGTCTGCACGCTTAACGTTCGGTGATGATCAGTATTATGAGTTTATGTGTTTTGATGTACCAAAGTGTTATTTGGATGTTCCGGATGAGATCAGGGACATGACGAGGAGTCTCGAAATGTTCGAGACGTAAAGATCGATATATTGGATGCTATATTCGGACATCGGAAAGGTTCTGAGTGGTTAGATATTTATCGGATACCAGAGAGTTACGGCAATTCGCCGGGGAGTATATGTGCCTTATTGGGTTTAGGGGAGAGAGAGAGGGCTGCCTAGGGCAGGCCACGCGCCCCCAAGGCCTTGTCCGAATTTGACTGGGGGGCGGGGCGGCGCCCCCTCCTTCCTTCTCTTCTATCTTCCCCTTCCTTTTCTCCTACTCCTACTACTTGGAAGAGGGGAATCCTACTCCCGATGGGTGTAGGACTCCCCAGGGTGCGCCATAGAGAGGGCCGGCCCCTCCCCTCCTCCACTCCTTTATATACGGGGAAGGGCACCCCATAGACACACAAGTTGATCATTGATCTTTTAGCCGTGTGCGGTGCCCCCCTCCACCATAATCCACCTCGGTCATATCGTAGCGGTGCTTAGGCGAAGCCCTGTTCCGGTAGCATCATCATCACCGTCATCACGCCTGTCGTGCTGACGAAGCTCTCCCTCGAACTCTACTGGATCGTGAGTTCGTGGGACGTCACCGAGCTGAACGTGTGCAGATCGCGGAGGTGTCGTACTTTCGGTACTAGGATCGGTCGATCGTGAAGACGTACGACTACATCAACCGCGTTGTCATAACGCTTCCGCTTACGGTCTACGAGGGTACATGGACAACACTCTTCCCTCTCGTTGCTATGCATCACATGATCTTGCGTGTGCGTAGGATTTTTTTTGAAATTACTTGCATTCCCCAACAGTGGCATCCGAGCCAGGTCTATGCGTAGATGTTATATGCATGAGTAGAACACAAAGGAGTTGTGGGCGTGGGTATATACATATTGCTTGCCGTCACTAGTTGATTCTTGATTCAGCGGCATTGTTGGATGAAGCGGCCCAGACCGACATTACGCGTACGCTTACGCGAGACTGGTTCTACCGACGTGCTTCGCACACAGGTGGCTAGTGGGTGTCTGTTTCTCTAGCTTTAGTTGAATCGGATTCAATGAACAGGGTTCTTTCTGAAGATCAAAAAGCAATCACTATACCGCGTTGTGGTTTTTGATGCGTAGGTAAGAACGGTTCTTGCTCAGCCCGTAGCAGCCACGTAAAACTTGCAACAACAAAGTAGAGGACGTCTAACTTGTTTTTGCAGGGCATGTTGTGATGTGATATGGTCAAGACGTGATGAGATATAAGTTGTTGTATGAGATGATCATGTTTTGTTGAAGTTATCGGCAACTGGCAGAAGCCTTATGGTTGTCTCTTTATTGCATAAGATGCAAGCGCCAAATAATTGCTTTACTTTATCGCTATGCGATAGCAATAGTTGCAAGAGCAATAGTTGGCGAGACGACCATGTGATGACACATTGATAGAGATCAAGATGATGGAGATCATGGTGTCATGCCGGTGACGATAGAGATCATGACGGTGCTTTGGAGATGGAGATCAAAGGCACAAGATGATGATGGCCATATCATGTCACATATTTTGATTGCATGTGATGTTTATCCTTTATGCATCTTATTTTGCTTAGTTCGGCGGTAGCATTATAAGATGATCTCTCACTAAATTTCAAGGTATAAGTGTTCTCCCTGAGTATGCACCGTTGCGACAGTTCGTCGTGCCGAGACACCATGTGATGATCGGGTGTGATAAGCTCTACGTTCACATACAACGGGTGCAAGCCAGTTTTGCACACGCGGAATACTCGGTTAAACTTGACGAGCCTAGCATATGCAGATATGGCCTCGGAACACTGGAGACCGAAAGGTCGAGCATGAATCATATAGTAGATATGATCAACATAGTGATGTTCACCATTGAAAACTACTCCATCTCACGTGATGATCGGACATGGTTTAGTTGATTTGGATCACGTGATCATTTAGATGACTAGAGGGATGTCTATCTAAGTGGGAGTTCTTAAGTAATATGATTAATTGAACTTTAATTTATCATGAACTTAGTCCTGATAGTATTTGCATATCTATGTTGTAGATCAATAGCTTGCGATGTAGCTCCCCGTTTATTTTTGATATGTTCCTAGAGAAAATAAGTTGAAAGATGATAGTAGCAATGATGCGGACTGGTCCCGTGATCTGAGGATTATCCTCATTGCTGCACAGAAGAATTATGTCCTTGATGCACCGCTAGGTGACAGACCTATTGCAGGAGCAGATACAGACGTTATGAACGTTTGACAAGCTCGGTATGATGACTACTTGATAGTTTAGTGCACCATGCTTTACGGCTTAGAACCGGGACTTCAAAAATGTTTTGAACGCCAAGAGCATATAAGATGTTCCAAGAGTTGAAATTGGTATCTCATACTCATGCCCGTGTCAAGAGGTATGAGACCTCTGACAGTACTTTGCCTACAAGATGGAGGAGAATAGCTCAACGAGTGAGCATGTGCTCAGAATGTCTGAGTACTACAATCACTTGAATCAAGTGGGAGTTAATCTTCCCGATAAGATAGTGATTGACAGAGTTCTCTAGTCACTATCACCAAGTTACTAGAACTTCATGATGAACTATAATATGCAAGGGATAATGAAACGATTCCCAAAGCTCTTCGCGATGCTGAAAATCGGCAAAGGTAGAAATCAAGAAAAAGCATCAAGTGTTGATGGTTGACAAAGACCACTAGTTTCAAGTAAAAGGGCAAGGGAAAGAAAGGGA
>NW_024113437.1:0-9893 GCF_003073215.2 Triticum urartu | reverse complement strand
AAACACACTAGCACGAATCCTGGACTGGAGACAAGAATTGGATACAAGAGATGAACTAGGGTTTTGATATGAGATGGTGTGATGAAGATGTTGATGGAGATTGCCCTCTACCGATGAGAGGAACGTTGGTGATGACGATGGCGATGATTTCCCCCTTCGGGAGGGAAGTTTCCCGGCAGAACAGCTCCGCCAGAGCCCTAGATTGGTTCCGCCAAGGTTCCGCCTCGTGGCGGCGGAGTTTCGTCCGAGAAGATGGCTTATGATTTTTTCCCATCGAAAGACTCCATATAGCAGAAGATGCACCGAGGGCCACCAGGGGGCCCACGAGGTAGGGGGGCGCGCCCAGGGGGGTAGGGCACGCCCCCACCCTCGTGGGCAGGGTGTGGCCCCCCTGGTGAAGTTCTTGCGCTCAATGTTTTTATATATTTGGAAAACATCATCCGTGAAGTTTCAGGACTTTTGGAGATGTGCAGAATAGGTCTCTAATATTTGCTCCTTTTCCAGCCAGAATCCCAGCTGCCGACATTCTCCCTCTTTATGTAAACCTTGTAAAATAAGAGAGAATAGGCATAAGTATTGTGACATAATGTGTAATAACAGCCCATAATGCAATAAATATTGATATAAAAGCATGATGCAAAATGGACGTATCAACTCCCCCAAGCTTAGACCTCGCTTGTCCTCAAGCGAAAAGCCGAAATCGAAAAATATGTCCACATGTTTAGAGATGAAGGTGTCGATAAAAATAAAATACGGACATGAGGGCATCATGATCATTCTTAGAGCAGCAACTTATATAATTCTTGTCATATGATATCTTATGCTAGAGTAATAATTCAATCACAATATCAAGTATGAATCGTAAACTTCATTGAAAACTAACAAACTATAATCTCAGTCATTGAAGCAATTGCAATTTATCATAACATAGGAAAGAGTCAATGTATAAGAGCTTTTCAGCAAGTCCACATACTCAACTATCATATAGTCTTTCACAATTGCTGACACTCACGCAATACTTATGGGTATGGAGTTTTAATCGGACACAGAGAAAGATAGGGGCTTATAGTTTTGCCTCCCAACGTTTTACCTCAAGGGTAATGTCAACAATAATAGTTCATGAAAACCACATCATCCAATTAGCCATATATACCAGGATCTTTCCAACATATTGTGCTTGCCAAAGGATAAAATGTAAAAAGGAAGGGTGAAGATCACCTTGACTCTTTTGCAGTATAGGAGATAAAAGTAAAAGATAGGCCCTTCGCAGAGGGAAGCAGAGGTTGTCATGCGCTTTTATGGTTGGATGCACAAAATCCTAATGCGAAAGAATGTCACTTTATATTGCCACTTGTGATATGGACCTTTATTATGCAGTCTGTCGCTTTTATTACTTCCATATCACACGATTGTATAAAGCTTATTTCCACACCAATCAATCATACATATTTAGAGAGCAATTTTTATTGCTTGCACCGATGACAACTTACTTGAAGGATCTTACTCAATCCATAGGTAGATATGGTGGACTCTCATGGCAAAACTGGTTTAAGGGTATTTGGAAGCACAAGTAGTATCTCTACTTGGTGCAATGAATTTGGCTAGCATGAGGGGGAAAGGCAAGCTCAACATGTTGGAGGATCCAAGACAATATAATTTATCTCAGATGTAAGAAAACATAACCCATTACGTTGTCTTCCTTGTCCAATGTCAACTCTTTAGCATGTCATATTTTAATGAGTGCTCACAATCATAAAAGATGTCCAAGATAGTATATTTATATGTGAAGACCTCTCTTTCTTTATTACTTCCTATTAATTGCAACGATGACCAAAACTATGTTTGTCAACCCTCAACAACTTTTATTCATCATACTCTTTCTATGTGAGCTCATTACTCTCCATAAGAGTCACATGATCTCTTTGTTTCTTTTTATTTCTTTCTCTTTTCTTTATTCACTTAGGATCATGGCAAAATAATCAAGCCCTTGACTCAACACTAATCTTTATTATATAGCTCACGGACTCGATTACATAGAAGGATAATAAAGCAAAACTCACAACTAGATCATACTAAGAACTTTTATTCTACTAGATCAAGATATTACCAAAAGGATCGAACTAAGAAAAAGGTAAAGATAAAAGTGATGGTGATACGATACCGGGGCACTCCCCCAAGCTTGGCAGTTGCCAAGTGGAGTGCCCATACCCATGTGATTATGTCTCTCTTTTCGGGGATGGTGATGTGATGTTCTTGGCGATGATGCCCCTCAAGATACGATTCTCCTCCTCAAGCTTGTTGACTTGCTGCTTGAGGTCCATTATTTCCTTTCGGAGTTTTCCTGTAACAGCCAAAGCTCCCTGCACCCAAGGGTGCTGCATAGCTGCGGGAGAACCAGTGACACTCTTTTTCATATTCTCATAAGAAAGAAATCTAACATTGGAAGGGATAACCGAGTTTGGAATAGCTGAGCTCTGCAGTTCTCCCATTGTGAATCCAGCTTGGAGGCGGGAAGTGACTTCTTGATCCTCTTCCATGGCATCTATCCTCTTCAAATCAGCCTCCATCTCTTCCTCCGTTGCTGGCCCAAAGGGGTCAACATGATTGTTTGTCGTTGATCTCGGTGCCGGATGAGACACCCGGCTCTCCCCGACTGACTCTTGCGAAGACATCCTTGCTCTAATCTGCAGCAGCAACAACAGCTCGAAACACAAACAGAGAGATAATTGCGTGATATGGGAGTCAAAACCCCCGGGAGATTATATAATGAATTTTTACCGACCAAAATACGTGTCCTGTAAGAAAACGGAGTCCGGAGAGCACATGAGGTGCCCACGAGGTAGGGGGGCCGCTCTGTGTCCTTTCCGGACTGCTGCTTATTTTTCTATTTTTCTAAATATTCCAAAACGGAGAAATATTGCCTTAAAACTGTTTTGGAGTCGGTTTACTTACCGTACCACATACCTATTCCTTTTCGGAGTCTGAAACATTCCGGAAAGTGTCCCTTATGTATTCCTCCGGGTTACGGTTTCAATAACATTGGTTTCAACATTTATGGGATTACCTGAGATATAGTGTTTGATTCTTTGACCGTTCACCACCTTCGGATTTGTGCCTTCGAAGTTGTTGATTTTTATGGCACCGGAACGATAGACCTCCTCGATAACGTAAGGGACCTTCCCATTTAGAGAGAAGTTTTCCTGCAAAAAATCTTAAACGAGAGTTGTATAGCAATACATAATCACCTACATTAAACTCACGCTTTTGTATTCTTTTATCATGCCACCTTTTAACTTTTTCTTTAAACAACTTGGCATTTTCATAGGCTTGGGTTCTCCATTCATCAAGTGAGCTAATATCAAATAACCTCTTCTCACCGGCAAGTTTAAAATCATAATTAAGTTCTTTAATAGCCCAATAAGCCTTGTGTTCTAGTTCGAGAGGTAAGTGACATGCTTTTCCATAGACCATTTTATACGGAGACATACCCATAGGATTTTTATATGCAGTTCTATAGGCCCATAATGCATCATCAAGTTTCTTGGACCAATTCTTTCTAGACCTATTAACAGTCTTTTGCAAAATTAATTTGAGTTCTCTATTACTCAATTCTACTTGACCACTAGACTGTAGGGTGATAAGGAGATGCAATTCTATGATTAACATCATATTTAGCAAGCATTTTACGAAAGCACCATGAATAAAATGTGAACCACCATCAGTCATTAAATATCTAGGGACTCCAAACCTTGGAAAAATAACTTCTTTAAGCATTTTAATAGAAGTGTTATGATCAGCACTACTAGTTGGAATAGCTTCTACCCACTTAGTAACGTAATCAACAGCAACTAAAATATGTGTATAACCATTAGAGGAAGGAAAAGTCCCATATAGTCAAAGCCCCAAACATCAAATGGTTCAATAACAAGTGAATAATTCATAGGAATTTCTTGACGTCTACTAATATTACCAATTCTTTGACATTCATCACAAGATAAGACAAACTTACGGGCATCCTTGAAGAGAGTAGGCCAATAAAAACCAGATTGCAGTACCTTATGTGCAGTTCTATCTCCACATGGTGTCCTCCATAAGCTTCGGAGTGACACTTGCGTAGGATCTGTTCCTGTTCATGCTCAGGTACACAACGTCTAATAACACCATCTACTCCTTCTTTATAAAGATGTGGGTCATCCCAAAAGTAATGCCTCAAATCATAAGAAGAACTTTTTCTTTTGCTGGTATGTGAAACTAGGTGGTATAAACTTAGCAACAATGTAATTAGCATAATCAACATACCATGGAGCAGTATGAGAAGTATTATGACATTTAATTGCTCATCAGGAAAGCTATCATCAATAGGTAGTGGGTCATCAAGCACATTTTCTAACCTAGACAAGTTGTCTGCAACGGGGTTCTCAGCTCCTTTTCTATCAACAATATGTAAATCAAATTCTTGTAGCAAGAGAACCCATCTAATAAGTCTAGGTTTAGCATCTTTCTTTTCCATAAGATATTTAATAGCAGCATGATCAGTGTGAATAGTTACTTTAGAATCAACAATATAAGGTCTAAACTTATCACAAGCAAATACAACTGCTAAGAATTCTTTTTCAGTAGTAGCATAATTTCTTTGAGCATTGTCTAGAGTTTTACTAGCATATTGAATAACATTTAGTTTCTTATCAACTCTTTGTCCTAGAACAACACCTACATCATAATCACTAGCATCACACATAATTTCAAAGGGTAAATTCCAATCAGGTGGCTGAACAATAGGTGCAGAGATCAATGCTTTCTTAAGTATTTCAAATGCTTCTACACAATCATCATCAAAACAAATGGTATATCTTTTTGTAATAAATTAGTCAGAGGCCGAGAGATTTTTGAGAAGTCCTTAATGAACCTCCTATAAAAACCGGCATGACCAAGGAAACTTCTTATACCTTTGATGTCCTTGGGACATGGCATCTTTTCAATAGCATCAACCTTGGCTTTATCAACTTCAATACCTCTTTCAGAAACTTTATGCCCCAAGACAATACCTTCATTAACCATAAAGTGGCACTTTTCCCAATTCAAGACAAGATTAGTTTCTTCACATCTCTGCAAAACTCGATCAAGGTTGCTCAAGCAATCATCAAAAGAAGATCCATAGACGGAAAAGTCGTCCATGAAAACCTCACAAATCTTTTCACAAAAGTCAGAGAATATAGCCATCATGCATCTTTGAAAGGTAGCAGGTGCATTACATAAACCAAAAGGCATACGTCTATAAGCAAAAGTACCAAAAGGGCATGTAAAAGTAGTCTTTGATTGATCTTTGGCTGACACAGGTATTTGAGAGAAACCAGAATAACCATCTAGAAAGCAAAAATGTGTATGTTTGGATAATCTTTCTAGCATTTGATCGATAAAAGGTAAGGGGTAATGATCCTTTTTAGTAGCCTTATTTAATTTGCGGAAATCAATTACCATCCTATAACCAGTAATAATTCTTTGAGGAATCAATTCATCTTTATCATTAGGAACAACAGTAATACCTCCCTTCTTAGGGACACAATGGACAGGACTTACCCACTTACTATCAGCAACGGGATAAATTATACCTGCCTCAAGGAGCTTTAGTATCTCCTTTCTTACCACTTCTTTCATTTTAGGATTCAGACGGCGTTGATGATCACGAACTGGTTTAGCATCTTCTTCCAAATTAATTTTATGTTGACATAGAGTGGGACTAATGCCCTTAAGATCATCAAGAGTATACCCAATAGCAGCACGGTGCTTCTTCAGAGTTTTTAATAATCTCTCTTCTTCATGTTCTGAAAGGTTAGCACTAATAATAACAGGTATATCTTTTTCTCATCAAGATAAGCATATTTAAGAGTATCAGGTAACGGTTTAAGCTCAAACACGGGATCACCCTTGGGTGGAGGAGGATCCCCTAGGATTTCAACAGGTAAATTGTTTTTCAGAATAGGTTCCTGTTTAAAGAATACTTCATCTAATTCCCTTCTTTCATTCATAAACATATCATTTTCATGGTCTAGCAAATATTGTTCTAAAGGATCACTAGGAGGTACGGCAATAGAAGCAAGACCAATAATTTCATCCTTACTAGGTAATTCTTCTTCACGGTGTTGTCTACTAAATTTAGAAAATTAAATTCATGAGTCATATCATCTAAACCGACAGTAACAACATCCCTTTTGCAATCTATGGTAGCATTAACAGTATTTAAGAAGGGTCTACCAAATATAATGGGACAAAAACTATCTTGTGGGGAACCAAGAACAAGAAAATCAGCAGGATATTTAGTTTTCCCACACAAGACTTCAACATCTCTAACAATTCCCATTGGTGAAATAGTATCTCTATTAGCAAGTTTAATTGTGACATCAATATCTTCTAACTCAGCGGGTGCAATGTCATGCATAATTTCTTTGTATAAGTCAATAGGTATTGCACTAGCACTAGCACCCATATCACACAAGCCATGATAACAATGATCTCCTATTTTAACAGAAATAACAGGCATGCCTACCACAGGTCTAGGTTTATCTGTATCACGGGGTTTAGCAATTCTAGCAGTTTCATTACAGAAATAAATAACATGCCCATCTATATTATCAGACAAGAGATCTTTAACAATAGCAATATTAGGTTCAACTTTAACTTGCTCAGGAGGTGTATATGTTTTAATATTGCTTTTACGAACCACAGTTGAAGCTTTAGCATGATCCTTTATCCTAACAGGGAAAGGTGGTTTCTCAACATAAGAAGTAGGAACAATAGGATCATTATAAGTGATAGTCTTTTCTTCAACTTTAATAGGTGCAGCTACTTTTACTTCTATGGGAGGATGATATTTAAACCACTTCTCCTTGGGGAGATCAACATAGGCAGCAAAAGATTCACAGAAAGAAGCTACTATCTCAGAGTCAAGTCCATATTTAGTGCTAAATTTACGAAAAATATCGGTATCCATAAAAGATTTAACACAATCAAAACTAGGTGTCATACCTGACTCCTTACCATTGTCGAGGTCCCAATCTTCAGAGTTGCGTTTAATTCTTTCCAATAAATCCCATTTGAATTCAATAGTCTTCATCATAAAAGAGCCAGCACAAGAAGTATCAAGCATGGTGCGATTGTTACCAGAAAGCCGAGCATAAATTTTTTGAATAATCATTTCTCTTGAGAGCTCATGATTGGGGCATGAATATAACATTGATTTAAGCCTCCCCCAAGCTTGAGCGATGCTTTCTCCTTCGCGAGGCCAAAAATTATATATATAATTGCGATCACGATGAACAAGATGCATAGGATAAAACTTTTGATGAAATTCCAATTTCAATCGTTTGTAGTTCCAAGACTCCATATCATCACATAGCCTATACCATGTCGATGCATCTCCCCTCAAAGATAAAGGGAAGACCTTCTTCTTAACAACATCTCCGGGTACACCTGCAAGCTTAAATAATCCACAAACTTCATCCACATATATTAGATGCTCATCAGGATGTTTTGTTCCATCTCCTAAAAAAGGATTAGCTAGCAGTTTTTCTACCATACCCAAAGGAATTTCAAAGCAAGCATTTCATTTTCAGTTAGGTTCAGTAGGTTGAGGAGCAACTCTTTGCTCTACTGGTCGGGGTGAAGATACCCCGAACAAGCCCCTCAGAGGATTACTTTCCATAGTAACAAGTGACAGTAAATTTCAGCACACTATATAAATTTTTCCTTACCAAATTCCACCTACCAAAGGCGCTTCACTCCCCGGCAACGGCGCCAGAAAAGAGTCTTGATGACCCACAAGTATAGGGGATCTATCGTAGTCCTTTAGATAAGTAAGAGTGTCGAACCCAACGAGGAGCAGAAGGAAATGATAAGCGGTTTCCAGCAAGGTATTCTCTGCAAGTACTGAAATAAGTGGTAACAGATAGTTTTGTGATAAGATAATTTGTAACAAGCAACAAGTAACAAAAGTAAATAAGGTGCAGCAAGGTGGCCCAATCCTTTTTGTAGCAAAGGACAAGCCTGGACAAACTCTTATATGATGTAAAGCGCTCCCGAGGACACATGGGAATATCGTCAAGCTAGTTTTCATCAATATTACTACACGTTAGGCTTGTCCCTAAAATTCAACCCGCGTCTTGTTATATCCCGAAAATTCAGATATCGTGCTCCCAAAACTGGCGCCTTCACAACCCGCGCCTTGCTATCCCGAAATTACAACGCGCGCGAAAACTCCCTCCAGCTGCCAAATCCCGACACGAAATCCCCCTTCTAACCCTGAGCCGAAAGGGCCGCTAGTTCAAATCGGTGGGGTACTTTTGTAACACACCCTACATTTTGGACAAGCGCGTTCCTAAGTCATGCTTCACCCCCTCCCATCGCCCCCTTTTCGCCATTCGAAATCCCAGGCCGCCATAACCTCTCCGCTCCAGCCGCGAAACCCCACCCTCCTCTGTCTGCCACGTCACCGATGCCCAGCCGGAGCGTCTTCCCCGACGACGTCGTCCACCGCAACAGCTCGACGTCCCTTGTACACCTCCCCAGATGAGGATAGGTCATCCATCTCGCCGTCCCGCCGGTTCAGTCGTCCACCTCCAAGGAGCTGCTTCGACGATTGCCTCGTCTATCGCGGCTGCTCCATCCCCATAGCGCCGCCTTAACCTGCTCCACAGGAACCGCGACATCCTCACCGACTCCTCGGACAAAGCCGAGGCCTACTCGGCGCCACCAAAGAGGTTGTACACTCATCGCATCGCACCTTCTCCTTAACTCGACCTCCCGGCGCCGACGGTGCTCCATCCCGCACCCCCATGGAGCGGCTACCTTGAAGCCGGCGCCGCGGGCGACATCTCCACGGGCTCTCCCCCAGTGCGAGGCCCCTTCGGCGGCGGCGTCCATACCAGCCGGATCTGCTGCTGCTGCTCCGGCTCTCGCGCTCGCGCTGCTGCTGCTGCTCCGCTCGCTCGCTCGCGCTGCTGCTGCTGCTGCTCTGGCTCTCGCTCGATCGCTCGCTCGCCCAGCTGCTGCTCTGCTGCTCTCCCCCTCGCTCGTGCTGCTGCTCTCCTCCGATTAAGCCACACTTCAGTCAACTGAATCGACTTTTAGGTCAGTCGATTTTCAGGGGTTGGGGGGCTCGCTGGAGTTAAGGAAGAACCACCCGCAGTGGGGACGGGGGCTCGCCGGAGAGGTACCCCACTATCTGTCTTAGGGTTCAGGGTGGGGGCGGGGGCCTTGAGGGCTGGCCGAGGCGGCGGTGGCGAGTGTTTCGGGGCGGTGAGGCAGCGCTGGGGCCAGTGGTTCGGTCGGTGGTGGCTGGCAGCTCAGGGGGTGCAGGTTGAAGATGAACTGCAGGCCCTCCCTAAACTACATGTCAAGTGCCTCTCTGCTACCATTGCGTTCAGTTTCGACAGTAGCATTCAGATTCCACAGTAAATTTTAGTTTCGACAGTTAAGTTTAGAGTCAACAGTTTTTACCTCATCTGTTGTAGTCAGGTGGTTTTTGGTGATGTTAATTTTACATTCATTTTACATCATCTATTGGAGATGCTATTAGAATCCCACTTGAGATTGACGATGTCTGTCTTGTGCTGCTTCAGCCTTGACGTCTTACGGCTCACCGGTGCTGCTCCAACGACAGAACGATCCATCACAATAGAGCAGTGCCCTGGACGCCGTCTACAGATTCCTCAGATCTTCCTCCACACCTCCGATAACCACCTCTGCCTCAACTGCTTCAGCGACCAACCCAATGATGCTGAGGTCGACACGGCTACGGCAAAGAGGTTGTACACTTGTTGCATCACTTATTACTATACATTCACGTCGATCCATTAGGGCTATTTTGGTTCAACGGAAAAACATCGATCCACTGGTTG
>NW_024113436.1:0-19578 GCF_003073215.2 Triticum urartu | reverse complement strand
CACTCCATTGCCTTTTTTCTTTGAGAGAAGTGCATATTACATCCCTCAACTCTAGTCCTAGTTTAGTATATAACCCCCAACTTCAACATCATCTAATTTACACCCCTCAACTCTCAAAATCAGGCGGAATTCAACCCTCCCCTCCCTGGTGACCGGTTTTGACCTATTGACTGGGTGAACAATAAATTCAAAAAAAAATATTTTAAAAAAATTACGTTTTTTCACCGGCTGAACAGTAAATTTTAAAAAGTTCTAAATAAATAACTAAAAATAATTTAGATTTTTTAAAATGTTGATTTTTTGTCCGGGTGAACAGTAAATTTAGGAAAGAAATAAAGAAAACAAAAATTTCTGAATTATATTTGCATGAAACAGTTAACAGTTCGGGCTGATATTTTTTTTTGTTGAGAGACCACTGAAATGTCCAAACAAGCTGAAAATTGTCACAGACATCACGCACTGAAAAATCGTCCACGCAAAAATAATTCGTTTTTTTTGGAAAAAAGTATTTTTGGAATTTACTATTCACCAGGTAAAAAATCGAAACTGCTTGTTGAATTTTATTTCCAACTTTTTTTTTGAATTTATTGTTCACTCATTGGAAAAACCAAAATATTTTTTGATTTTTTTGTTACTGTTCACCCAGTCAACATGTCAAAACCAGTCAACTGGGTTAAAACCGGTCAACAGGGAGGGGAGGGTTGAATTCCGCCTGGCTTTGAGAGTTGGGGGGTGTAAAGTAGATGGTATTGGAGTTGGGGGTGTATATTAGACTAGGGCTAGAGTTGAGGGGTGTAATATGCACTTCTCTCTTTTTCTTTTTGAGGATCAACTAATTCATATTTTCCTTCGATGCCATGGGGCCTCATTTCTCCACGCCCGCGTACACGGACCCAAACCAACAGCCTCTGGGAAATCGCCGGTAACATAGCACCAGACCAATAACAGATTACAGATGACTAAAACTTTAGGCAAGGAGGTTCGTTGATATAACTCGGAAGAAACTCTGGCAGTGTTTGATCTCAGAATCTAAAGAAACTTTCATCTACATGTGTAGTACAGTTTGCGGTTTGCAAAGCCAAAAATGGCATGACGCCGTGAAAATCACAGTGTACCAACAACAGTACCAAAAGTAGTTCCTGTTCTGTTAAGAGCAAGAAAGATGTTTCCGGACTCTGCTGACTACACCATTAACTCATTTTGGTGGGCAGGCAATACTGGTTTCATGGTCTGGCCTCCGGCGAGAGCTTCATCCTTTACCGTCTTTTGGCTGGCAGGCGATACTGGTTTCGTGGTCTGGCCTCCGGCGAGAGCTTCATCCTTTACCGCCTTTTTGCTGGTAGGCGATACTGGTTTTGTGGTCTGGCCTCCGCGAGAGTTTCATCCTTTACCGTCTTTTTGCTGACAGGTAATACTGGTTTCGAGGTCTGGCCTCCGGCGAGAGCTTCATCCTTTACGGTCTTTTTGCTGGCAGGCGATCTCTATACTAATTAGAAAAACGAGACAAGCTTCAATTTAACTAATCCTTGATGGACGACCTAATCCTAACGAAATCTAGTTAAGCTGGTGGCTAGCTGGCCGGTGATTGATCAGCTTTTTCGCATTGCCCATACAGGAAAACAACTTGCCTTTTTGTTTCACTCCAACATCTCATAGCAATTATACTTAGTAAAGTACTCCACCAAGTCCATATTACATGCTTCTATTTCGAGCTATAGCTTTGCTGACTTACTAATATTTGTTACTTGTGAGTAACGAATGCAATTTACACTGGACTATATATATACGTGCCACATGCCTAGCTAGATCATCCAATGGTCATGCATGTAGTCATGTGTATATTACTCCCTCTGGTCCTTTTGTTGCTCCGTGTGTTAGATTTGTGTGAAGTCAAACCATGCAATGTATGACCAAATTTATATTAAAAATTATCAACATCTACAATATCAAATATATATTATGAAAACTACATTTCATAATGAATCTAACAATATTCATTTGACATTGTGAATGTTAATACTTTTTTCTATAGGTTTGATCAAAGTAGGGATACTTTGACTTCGGACAAAATTTATATGCAGACTAAAAAGGACCCAAGGGAGTACTGGACATGCATGCAATTTGTTCTGCTAGCTATCAATGTTTTAAATAGCCGGCTATAGCTCCGCTATAACCCGCTATGTAGCCTTTTCGGCAAGGTGCCGCTAAACTATCCTATGTACAAATAGCCCGCTATAGCCTGCTATAGCCCGCTATAGCTGATTTTGAACTCCGCCGCTATTTGGCAATAGCCTGCTATTTAAAACATTGCTAGCTATACATTGTTTCTCTTTCTATTCGCATGAATAATGCACGCACAATGTGTGTGACTTGTAATGAAACAAGTTATTGCATTTGGGCCTGATCAAATGTCTATTGAGGGGAGCCTCATTTTTGCCAAACCGACAAGTGGGGAATGGGTTGTCATCGTGACCGAGGAAGATGACTCTAAAATCGCCCCACCCTAACCCGCATGCGTATAAGACAATCTCCAACCTGGTAGAAGCAGGACCAAGAGCCCGTCTCAAGCAAAACATCTCCATCGGCTTGTACTTCCACAGTATCAAGAGCCTGGCGAACACCCGCTCGGCTTGAGGGGCATGCCCGCAGACAAGTAAATGCATGTTTGAGTCGATGTCCACATCACCAATAATCCTCGAGGGTGCTCGAAACTGTTTGTCATGGGATTTATGGCCATCATAATGGATTAGCATGTACTAGTGAAGTTGAATTTGGAAGCCCTATTGATAAAGAGCGAACCTCAAGGCAAGATTCGATCTGTAGTTGTGGCCTGATCTTTCACATCACTCCACCTACAAGAACAGTAGCATATCACCCGCGCATATGATACACACAAAATAGAGGGTTCAGCCTTGCGGTTTGCACGGTACACTAGTAGAAAACAGGGCTATGGTCCAGGCCGGCTCAGCCCATTAGTCCCGGTTCAGTGCAGAACCGGGACCAATGTGGGCATTGGTCCCGGTTCGTGAGCCCAGGGGGCCGGCCGGGCCACGTGGGCCATTGGTCCCGGTTCGTCTGGACCTTTTGGTCCCGGTTGGTGGGACGAACCGGGACCAATGGGCCTCGCTCCTGGCCCACCACCATTGGTCCCGGTTGGTGGCTTGAACCGGGACCAAAGGCTCCCCTTTAGTCCCGGTTCATGCCACCAACCGGGACCAATGAGGTGCCTATATATACCCCCTCGCGCAAGAGCAGAGCACAGTGCTCTGTTTTTTCTGGCCGAGGGGGAGAGGGCTTTGTGGTGCTCTAGCTCACCTCCTATGCACATGAGGTGTTCGATGGAATGCCCGAGCCACACTACTTAAGCTTTCTCCTCTCAAAGCTCGACCTCCAAGCTCCATTTTCCTCGATATTTGTACACTTCTATTAATTTGGACACTTAATTATATATAATGCACGCACAGATGAACCGGCAATGGATGTACGGTGACAGACACACCCGCGAGTACATTAAGGGCGTGCATGAGTTTCTCGATGCGGCTGAGGCAAACAAGCAGAATGGTTTTATGTGTTGTCCATGCACTGAATGTGGGAATACGAGGTCTTACTCTAACCGGAAAATCCTTCACTCCCACCTGCTTTACAAGGGTTTCATGCCACACTATAATGTTTGGACGAGGCACGGAGAAATAGGGGTTATGATGGAAGACGGCGAAGAAGAAGAGTATGATGACAACTATGTGCCCCTTGAATTCGGTGATGCTGCAACGGGGGGAGCTGGTGAAGATCAAGAGGAACCAGACGATGTGCCCAATGATGCTGCAACGGGTGAAGCTGCTGAAGATCAAGAGGAACCAGACGATGTGCCCGATGATGATGATCTCCGCCAGGTCATTGTCGATGCAAGGACGCAATGCATTAGTCAAAAGGAGAAGCTGAAGTTCGATCGCATGTTAGAGGATCACAAAAAAGGGTTATACCCCAATTGCGAAGATGGCAACACAAAGCTCGGTACCGTACTGGAATTGCTGCAGTGGAAGGCAGAGAATGCTGTGGCTGACAAAGGATTTGAGAAGCTACTGAAAATATTGAAGAAGAAGCTTCCAAAGGATAACGAATTGCCCGACAGTACATACGCAGCAAAGAAGGTCGTATGCCCTCTAGGATTGGAGGTGGAGAAGATACATGCATGCCCTAATGACTGCATCCTCTACCGCGATGCATACAAGGATCTGAACGCATGCCCGGTATGCGGTGCGTTGCGGTATAAGATCAGACGAGATGACCCTGGTGATGTTGACGGCGAGCCCCTCAGGAAGAGGGTTCCTGCGAAGGTGATGTGGTATGCTCCTATAATACCACGGTTGAAACGTCTGTTCAGAAACGAAGAGCATGCCAAGTTGATGCGATGGCACAGTGAGAACCGAAAGAAAGATGGGAAGTTGAGAGCACCCGCTGACGGGTCGCAGTGGAGAAAAATCGAGAGAAAGTACTGCGATGAGTTTGCAAAGGACCCAAGGAATGTATGGTTTGCTTTAAGCGCGGATGGCATTAATCCTTTCGGGGAGCAGAGCAGCAATCACAGCACCTGGCCCGTGACTCTATGTATGTATAACCTTCCTCCTTGGATGTGCATGAAGCGGAAGTTTATTATGATGCCAGTTCTCATCCAAGGCCCTAAGCAACCCGGCAACGAAATTGATGTGTACCTAAGGCCATTAGTTGAAGAACTTTTACAGCTGTGGAATGGAAACGGTGTACGTACGTGGGATGAGCACAGACAGGAGGAATTTAACCTTAAGGTGTTGTTGTTCGTGACCATCAACGATTGGCCCGCTCTCAGTAACCTTTCAGGACAGACAAACAAAGGATACCACGCATGCACGCACTGTTTAGATGACACTGAAAGTATATACCTGGACAAATGCAGGAAGAATGTGTACCTGGGCCATCGTCGATTTCTTCCGACCAACCATCAATGTCGAAAGAAAGGCAAGCATTTCAAAGGCGAGGCAGATCACCGGAAGAAGCCCGCCATGCGCACCGGTGATCACGTGCTTGCTATGGTCAATGATTTACACTACGTAATCTTTAGAAAGGGTCCCGGTGGACTAGCTGTTCCAAATGACGCTGAGGGACACGCACCCATGTGGAAGAAGAAATCTATATTTTGGGACCTACCCTACTGGAAAGACCTAGAGGTCCGCTCTTCTATCGACGTGATGCACGTGACGAAGAACCTTTGCGTGAACCTGCTAGGCTTCTTGGGCGTGTATGGGAAGACAAAAGATACACCTAAGGCACGGGAGTACCTGCAATGTTTGCACGAAAAAGACGGCATGCCTCCGAAGCAGTATAAAGGTCCTGCCAGCTACGCTCTTACGAAAGAAGGGAAAGAAATCTTCTTTGAATGCCTGCTCAGTATGAAGGTCACGACTGGCTTCTCGTCGAATATAAAGGGAATAATAAATATGCCAGAGAAAAAGTTTCAGAACCTAAAGTCTCATGACTGCCACGTGATTATGACGCAACTGCTTCCGGTTGCATTGAGGGGGCTTCTACCGGAAAACGTCCGATTAGCCATTGTGAAGCTATGTGCATTCCTCAATGCAATCTCTCAGAAGGTGATCGATCCAGAAATCGTACCAAGGCTAAGGAGTGATGTGGCGCAATGTCTTGTCAGTTTCGAGCTAGTGTTCCCACCATCCTTCTTCAATATCATGACGCACGTCCTAGTTCATCTAGTCGACGAGATTCTCATCCTGGGGCCCGTATTTCTACACAATATGTTCCCCTTTGAGAGGTTCATGGGAGTCCTAAAGAAATATGTCCGTAACCGCGCTAGGCCAGAAGGAAGCATCTCCATGGGCCATCAAACAGAGGATGTTATCGGGTTTTGTGTTGACTTCATTCCTGGCCTTAACAAGATAGGTCTCCCTAAATCGCAGTATGAGGGGAGACTGACTGGAAAAGGCACTCTTGGAAGAGACTCAATAATATGCAGGGACGGATATTCTTGGTCTCAAGCACACTACACAGTTCTACAGAACTCTACCTTGGTGACCCCGTATGTCGATGAACATAAGAACAGTCTGCGCTCCAAACACCCGGAGCAGTGCGACGACTGGATTACATGTGAACACATCAGGACTTTCAGCAGTTGGTTGGAAACACGTCTCAGAGGTGACAACACTGTTTGTGATGAGTTGTATTTGTTGTCCAGGGGACCATCTTTGACTGTATTGACTTACAAAGGATACGAGATAAATGGGAATACATTTTACACGATCGCCCAAGATCAAAAGAGCACCAACCAAAACAGCGGTGTCCGCTTTGATGCAGCAACCGAGAGCGGAAAGGACACATATTATGGTTACATAGTGGACATATGGGAACTTGACTACGGACCTGATTTTAAGGTCCCTTTGTTTAAGTGCAAATGGGTCAATCTGTTAGGCGGCGGGGTACAGGTAGACCCACAGTACGGAATGACAACAGTGGATCTGAAAAATCTTGGGTACACTGACGAACCGTTCGTCCTAGCCAATGATGTGGCACAGGTTATCTATGTGAAGGACATGTCTACCAAACCGAGAAAAAGAAAAGATAAGGAAGCGAATACATCATACGATGAGCCAAAGCGCCACATAGTTCTTTCAGGAAAAAGGGACATCCTGGGAGTGGACGGCAAGACAGACATGTCTGAAGATTATGAAAAGTTTCATGAAATTCCTCCCTTCAATGTCAAGGCTGACCCAAGCATCCTGATAAACAATGAAGATTATCCATGGTTACGGCGCAATAAGCAAATGACACAAGCGAAGAAAAAGTGAAGACTTTCTCCCGCAATAAGCAAATGCTATGTGGGTGAAATTATGATACCATCCCAACTTTCAAATTTTTCAGAGTTCATTTGAAATGCTTTCATGTCTTATGGTTCGAAACTTTGATACTTCAAAAGTGACTGTCCATTTTGTACACGAAGTGCATCAAGTTTTTGTCGTAACCCTCTCTACTTTTTGGAACATGCTATGTGGGTGAAATGATGAGACCATGCCAACTTTCAACCTTTTCAGAGTTCATTTTGAAATGCTTTCCAATTTCAGAGTCATTTAGCTCAAAGAATGAATTAATAGCAAACAAAATGAACTACAAAACTTTTATGAAAATAAAAACAATCAATTAAAATATTATGTTATGATCAACTAAAATAAAACTATAATATTCTTCAATAGCAAAAAGAATATAATTTGTGTGACCTAAAATCAAACTATAATTTGTGTGACCTAAAATAAAAAATAAATAGCAAAGAAGAAAAAAAATTCTAATTTTATAGTAAAGTTATTCATAAACTAGTGATTCATACAAATTTTTAAAAATTCAAATTTAAACTATTTAAAATTTAAAACTAATGGCACTAACAGAAAGTTTATAATTTTTGTGACCTAAAAGCAAAAAGAAATCACAAAAAACTGTAAGTATTTAGTTGTAAGTAGAAACCTTTTGCGACAAGTCGAGCTTTGTAGACAGTAATATTACCGTCAGCGTCAGTCTTCTTCTTGAAGATCCATTTATTCTCAATTGCTTGCCGATCATTTGGCAAGTCAACCAATGTCCATACTTTGTTCTCATACATGGATCCCATCTCAGATTTCATGGCTTCAAGCCATTTTGCGGAATCTGGGCTCTCCATCGCTTCTTCATAGTTCGTAGGTTCATCATGATCTAGCAGCATGATTTCCAGAACAGGATTACCGTACCACTCTGGCGCGGATCTCACTCTGGTTGATCTACGAGGTTCAGTAGTATCTTGTCCTAAAGTTTCATGATCATTATCATTAGCTTCCTCACTAATTAGTGTAGGTGTCGCAGAAACAGTTTTCTATGATGTACTACTTTCCAATAAGGGAGCAGGTACAGTTACCTCATCAATTTCTACTTTCCTCCCACTCACATCTTTCGAGAGAAACTCCTTTTCCAGAAAGTTTCCGAATTTAGCAACAAAAGTCTTGCCTTCGGATCTTTTATAGAAGGTGTATCCAATAGTTTCCTTTGGATATCCTATGAAGACACATTTCTCCAATCTGGGTTCGAGCTTATCAGGTTGAAGTTTTTTCACATAAGCATCGCAGCCCCAAACTTTCAGAAACGACAACTTTGGTTTCTTGCCAAACCATAGTTCATAAGGCGTCGTCTCCAACGGATTTGATGGTGCCCTATTTAACGTGAATGCGGCCGTCTCTAAAGCATAACCCAAAACGATAGCGGTAAATCAGTAAGAGACATCATAGATCGCACCATATAGTAAAGTACGATTACGACGTTCGGACACACCATTACGCTGTGGTGTTCCGGGTGGCGTGAGTTGCGAAACTATTCCGCATTGTTTCAAATGTACACCAAACTCGTAACTCAAATATTCTCCTCCACGATCAGATCGTAGAAACTTTATTTTCTTGTTATGATGATTTTCAACTTCACTCTGAAATTCTTTGAACTTTTCAAATGTTTCAGACTTATGTTTCATTAAGTAGATAACCCATATCTGCTTAAATCATCTGTGAAGGTGAGAAAATAACGATATCCATCACGAGCCTCAACATTCATTGGACCACATACATCTGTATGTATGATTTCCAACAAATCTGTTGCTCTCTCCATAGTACCGGAGAACGGTGTTTTAGTCATCTTGCCCATGAGGCACGGTTCGCAAGTACCAAGTGATTCATAATCAAGTGGTTCCAAAAGTCCATCAGTATGGAGTTTCTTCATGCGCTTTACACCGATATGACCTAAACGGCAGTGCCACAAATAAGTTGCACCATCATTATCAACTCTGCATCTTTTGGCTTCAACATTATGAATATGTGTGTTACTACTATCGAGATTCATAAAATAGACCACTCTTCAAGGGTGCATGACCATAAAAGATATTACTCATATAAATAGAACAACCATTATTCTCTGATTTAAATGAATAACCGTCTCGCATTAAACAAGATCAGATATAATGTTCATGCTCAACGCTGGCACCAAATAACAATTATTTAGGTCTAATACTAATCCCGAAGGTAGATGTAGAGGTAGCGTGCCGACCGCGATCACATCGACTTTGGAACCGTTTCCCACGCGCATCATCACCTCGTCCTTTGCCAGTGTTCGCTTAATCCGTAGTCCCTGTTTCGAGTTGCAAATATTAGCAACAGAACCAGTATCAAATACCCAGGTGCTACTGAGATCTAGTAAGGTACACATCAATAACATGTATATCACATATACCTTTGTTCACCTTGCCATCCTTCTTATCCGCCAAATACTTCGGGCAGTTCCGCTTCCAGTGACCAGTCTGCTTGCAGTAGAAGCACTCAGTTTCAGGCTTAGGTCCAGACTTTGGGTTTCTTCTCTTGAGCAGCAACTTTCTGGCTGTTCTTCTTGAAGTTCCCCTTCTTCTTCCCTTTGCCCTTTTTCTTGAAACTAGTGGTCTGTTGAACCATCAACACTTGATGCTCCTTTCTTGATTTCTACCTCCGCAGCTTTCAGCATTGCGAAGAGCTCGGGAATAGTCCTTATTTCATCCCTTGCATATTATAGTTCATCATGAAGCTCTTGTAGCTTGGTGGCAGTGATTGGAGAATTCTGTCAATGACGCAATCATCTGGAAGATTAACTCCCATCTGAATCAAGTGATTATTATACCTAGACATTTTGAGTATATGCTCACTGACAGAACTGTTCTCCTCCATCTTGCAGCTATAGAACTTATTGGAGACTTCATATCTCTCAATCCGGGCATTTGCTTGAAATATTAACTTCAACTCCTGGAACATCTCATATGCTCCATGACGTTCAAAACGTCGTTGAAGTCCCGATTCTAAGCCGTAAAGCATGGCACACTGAACTATCGAGTAGTCATCAGCTTTGCTCTGCCAGACGTTCATAACATCTGGTGTTGCTCCAGCAGCAGGCCTGGCACCCAGCGGTGCTTCCAGGACGTAATTCTTCTGTGCAGCAATGAGGATAATCCTCAAGTTACGGACCCAGTCCGTGTAATTGCTACCATCATCTTTCAACTTTGCTTTCTCAAGGAACGCATTAAAATTCAACGGAACAACAGCACGAGCCATCTATCTACAATCAACATAAACAAGCAAGATACTATCAGGTACTAAGTTCATGATAAATTTAAGTTCAATTAATCATATTACTTAAGAACTCCCACTTAGATAGACATCCCTCTAATCCTCTAAGTGATCACGTGATCCAAATCAACTAAACCATGTCCGATCATCACGTGAGATGGAGTAGTTTCAATGGTGAACATCACTATGTTGATCATATCTACTATATGATTCACGCTCGACCTTTCGGTCTCCGTGTTCCGAGGCCATATCTGCATATGCTTGGCTCGTCAAGTATAACCTGAGTATTCGCGTGTGCAACTGTTTTGCACCCGTTGTATTTGAACGTAGAGCCTATCACACCCGATCATCACGTGGTCAGCACGAAGAACTTTCGCAACGGTGCATACTCAGGGAGAACACTTCTTGATAATTTAGTGAGAGATCATCTTATAATGCTACCGTCAATCAAAGCAAGATAAGATGCATAAAAGATAAACATCACATGCAATCAATATAAGTGATATGATATGGCCATCATCATCTTGTGCTTGTGATCTCCATCTCCGAAGCACCGTGATCACCATCGTCACCGGCGTGACACCTTGATCTCCATCGTAGCATCGTTGTCGTCTCGCCAAGCTTATGCTTCTACGACTATCACTACCCGCTTAGTAATAAGGTAAAGCATTACAGCGATTGCATTGCATACAATAAAGCGACAACCATATGGCTCCTGCCAGTTGCCGATAACTCGGTTACAAAACATGATCATCTCATACAATAAAATTTAGCATCATGTCTTGACCATATCACATCACAACATGCCCTGCAAAAACAAGTTAGACGTCCTCTACTTTGTTGTTGCAAGTTTTACGTGGCTGCTACGGGCTTAAGCAAGAACCAATTACCTACGCATCAAAACCACAACGATAGTTTGTCAAGTTGGTGCTGTTTTAACCTTCGCAAGGACCGGGCGTAGCCACACTTGGTTCAACTAAAGTTGGAGAAACTGTCACCCACAAGCCACCTATGTGCAAAGCACGTCGGGAGAACCGGTCTCGCGTAAGCGTACGCTTAATGTCGGTCCGGGCCGCTTCGTCCAACAATACGCCGAACCAAAGTATGACATGCTGGTAAGCAGTATGACTTATATCGCCCACAACTCACTTGTGTTCTACTCGTGCATATAACATCAACACATAAAACCTAGGCTCGGATGCCACTGTTGGGGAACGTAGTATTCAAAAAATTTCCTACGCACACGCAAGATCATGTGATGCATAGCAACGAGAGGGGAGAGTATGATCTACGTACCCTTGTAGATCGACAACGGAAGCGTTTGGTTGATGTAGTCGTACGTCTCCACGGCCCGACCGATCAAGCACCGAAACTACGGCACCTCCGAGTTCTAGCACACGTTCAGCTCGATGACGATCCCCGGACTCCGATCCAGCAAAGTGTCGGGGAAGAGTTCCGTCAGCACGACGGCGTGGTGACGATCTTGATGTACTACTGCAGCAGGGCTTCGCCTAAGCACCGCTACAATATTATCGAGGACTATGGTGGCAGGGGGCGCCGCACACGGCTAAGAATATGATCATGTGGATCAACTTGTGTGTCTCTGGGTGCCCCTGCCTCCGTATATAAAGGCTCAAGGGGGGGTGCGGCCGGCCTAGGAGAGGCGCGCCAGGAGGAGTCCTACTCCCTTCGGGAGTAGGATTCCCCCCAATCCTAGTTGGAATAGGATTCATGGAGGGGGGGGGAGGAGAAAGGGGGGCCGGTAACCTCCCGGTAAGGGGGGGAATAGGATCCACTAAGGCCCACTAAGGCCCATATAGCTCCCGGGGGGTTCCAGTAACCTCCCGGTACTCCGGTAAAATCCCGATTTCACCCGGAACACTTCCGATATCCAAACATAGGCTTCCAATATATCAATCTTTATGTCTCGACCTTTTCGAGACTCCTCGTCATGTCCGTGATCACATCCGGGACTCCGAACAACCTTTGGTACATCAAAATGCATAAACTCATAATATAACTGTCATCGTAACCTTAAGCGTGCGGACCCTACGGGTTCGAGAACAATGTAGACATGACCGAGACACGTCTCCGGTCAATAACCAATAGCGGGACCTGGATGCCCATATTGGCTCCTACATATTTCTACGAAGATCTTTATCGGTCAGACCGCATAACAACATACGTTGTTCCCTTTGTCATCGGTATGTTACTTGCCCGAGATTCGATCGTCGGTATCCAATACCTAGTTCAATCTCGTTACGGCAAGTCTCTTTACTCGTTCCGTAATACATCATCTCACAACTAACATATTAGTTGTAATGCTTGCAAGGCTTATGTGATGTGCATTACCGAGAGGGCCCAGAGATACCTCTCCGACAATCGGAGTGACAAATCCTAATCTTGAAATACGCCAACCCAACATGTACCTTTGGAGACACCTGTAGAGCTCCTTTATAATCACCCAGTTACGTTGTGACGTTTGGTAGCACACAAAGTGTTCCTCGGCAAACGGGAGTTGCATAATCTCATAGTCATAGGAACATGTATAAGTCATGAAGAAAGCAATAGCAACATACTAAACGATCGGGTGCTAAGCTAATGGAATGGGTCATGTCAATCAGATCATTCAACTAATGATGTGATCCGTTAATCAAATGACAACTCTTTGTCCATGTTAGGAAACATAACCATCTTTATTAACAAGCTAGTCAGTAGAGGCATACTAGTGACACTCTGTTTGTCTATGTATTCACACATGTATCATGTTTCCGGTTAATACAATTCTAGATGAATAATAAACTTTTATCATGATATAAGGAAATAAATAATAACTTTATTATTGCCTCTAGGGCATATTTCCTTCAAAGTTATGCATATTTCACTTGCAGTGGCAACTACTAGTGCCAAAGTCATGTGTCCTCAATATTTTTGATTATTTTGCAAGCACTGCCAAGTTTGGTTTAATGTCGCAAACATGTAATGTTTATGCACTGCCAGACATTGCAGAATATTGCCATCTTTGGTGTAATCTCCCAGATTTATGAACTATGAATATCCAAGATTTTTGCAGTTTATATGTACCAAATGCCCCTAGATTTATGTAACGCCCTCGATGCGGCTATAGCTCCCACGTGTCGAGGCACGACTTAGAGGCATAACCGCATTGAAAGCAATGTCGCAAGTTAGGCAATCTTCACAACATCCCATGTAATATAGATAATAAAAGGGGAGATGCATAGTTGGCTTACACTCGCCACGTCAATCAACGTACATAAATAGCATTACAACATTCAAACACTCATGGCCCGACTACAGCGCCAAAATAAAAGATAAACCCAACATGCGACACGGTCCCGATCACCCCAACTGGGCACCACTACTGATCATCAGGGGAAGACACGTAGTATCAGCGTGAGTCCTCGTTGAACTCCAACTTGAGCTCAAGCGCGTCATCTGGAGCGGAATCATCAGGCCCTGGATCTGGTTTGGAAGTAATCTGTGAGCCCAGGGACTCAGCAATCTCGCACCCTCGCGATCAAGACTATTTAAGCTTATAGGAAAGGCAAGGCAATATGTGGAGCTGCAGCAAGCGACTAGCATATATGGTGGCTATCCTGTTCGCAAAAGAGAGCGAGAAGAGGAGGCAAAGCGCGAGCGAGTAACTAGAAAACAACCTGCGCAAGCATTACTCCAACACCGTGTTCACTTCCCGGACTCCGCCGAGAAGAGACCATCACGGTAACTCACACTGTTGATTCATTTTAATTAAGTTAAGGTTCAAGTTATCTACAACCGGACATTAACAAATTCCCATCTACCCATAACCGCGAGCACGGCTTTCAAAAGTTCAAATCCCTGCAGGGGAGTCCCAACTTAGCCCATGACAAGCTCTCACGGTCAACGAAGGAATAGACCTTCTCCTGAGACATTCCGATCGGACTCGGTATCCCGGTTCTACAAGACACTTCGACAAGTTAAAACAAATCCAGCAACACCACCCAGATGTGCCGACAAATCCCGATAGGAGCTGCACATATCTCGTTCTCAGGGCACACCGGATGAGCAAGACGTTGGGTAGGCCACCCCAGAGTTGCCCCTGGTAGCCCCGGACATCGCTCGGTTGGACCAACACTTGGAGGAGCACTGGCCCGGGGGGGCTAAAATAAGATGACCCTCGGGCTCCGGAAACCCAAAGGAAAAAGAGGCTAGGTGGAAAATGATAAAACCAAGGTTGGGCATTGCTGGAAAAGCTTTAATCAAGGTGAACTATCAAGGGGTTCCCATTATCACCCAACCGCGTAAGGAACGCAAAATCCGGGAACATAACACTGATATGACGGAAACTAGAGTGGCAAGAGTGGAACAAAACACTAGGCGAGAGGCCGAGCCTTCCACCCTTTACCAAGTATATAGATGCATTAAGATAACATGGCAATATAATGATATCCCAACAAGTAAATAATGTTCCAACAAGGAACGGTCTCCAATCTTCACCTGCAACTAGCAATGCTATAGAGGGGCTGAGCAAAGCGGTAACATAGCCAATCAATGGTTTGCTAGGACATGGTGGGTTAGAGGTTTGACATGGCAATTTGGGAGGCATGTAAGCAAGTGGTAGGCATCGTAGCATAGGCATAGCAAAAGAGCGAGCATCTAGCAAAGCAAAGATAGTAGTGATTTCGAGGGTATGATCATCTTGCCTGCAAAGTTGTCAGAGTTGACTGGATCCTCGAAAGCAAACTCAACGGGCTCCTCGTTAGCGAACTCGTCTCCCGGCTCTACCCAAACAAGACAAACAAGCAACAAGGACACAATCAACCACGTGCAAGGCTCAAACAATATGATGCAAAGATGATATGCTATGCAGGATGCGATGCGGGATGCATATGTAAGATTTGACAAGGAATGCACCTCGCCTCAACTTGGAAAACCAAGTGTGCCACTGGAAAGATGAGATGAAATCGCTTGAAAACGATATAAAGAACGCCGGAATCGGAGTTACGGTTTGGAAATGGCAAGCAATTCGAATATGACCACGTTCTGCGATTTACAGCAAGTAGCCATCTAAATGCAACAAGATGAACATGCTACAGCACTCAAACATGGCATAAAAATACATGGCAGGTATCCACTCATGATGCTTAACAAAAGACTAGCACTGAGCTACGGCCAAATCATCCATTAACAGGTTCAAACAAGAATGGCAAAAATGCATTTGGCAAACAGATTTCAGACTTAGTGAAATTAACACTTGTCTGGAATTTCAGATCAGATAGCACACTTTGGAGCATGAAAACAATATGCTACAGGACCTGAACATGGCATAGTAAAGCATGGAATGGAGCTACTCGAAGAGCTTAACAAAAGTCCCTTAGTGACCTTGATCCAAAAGGGATCATAAAATACATTTACAAGCATGTGAACATGGCAAAAACATAATCAGCTCTCAGACTTAGTGAAAACTGGAGCATGCTGAAAACAGATATCAAGTAGGCATGTTTACGAGCTCGATGCACTCACTACAGAGCAAGTCATGATAGTCTAAGCATACACCCAACAAGAATACACAAAATACAAGCTAGACATGGCAAGAACAATAACATAGCATGCACGGATCAACTACAACATCCTCGGCAAAATCGCTAACAAGTAAACAATCTGCCCAGATTCACGAAATGACAAAACTAGAGCTCGATTTACTAAAGCTAGGGTGCTCCATAATTGCAAACAAAGACATGGATGGATAGAGCACTACAAGATTAACAAAACATACTTACTAATCATCCTCAAAAGAGGCACAGATCACTAGGAAACAACATGAACATATGGCATATTGAGATAAACAGCTCAAGGACTTAGTGGAAATGCTAAGTCCCTGAAATCAGCATTAACGAATGCTCCACTTTGCAAGCTTGTGCTAGTCACCTCACACATCACAAAAATACATGGGTTGCACCTCTGGATAGATGGCAAAACATATAACAAAACTCATGAGAGCTCAGGGGCATATCATGCACACAATAATCATGGCAAAAAAGACAAATATCTAACTGGAGCAGCAGATCTGACAATTATCTCAAATAGCACTCTTCTAACAGCATCTCGGGCAACAAGATGAACTCAAATGAAAATGATGCAATGAGATGAAATGATGTTCTCTCTGAGGCGAACATTTTGATATGCTATATGCCCAAAACGGAGCTATGGATGTGGAGATATAGCATGAACAAGAATGCAAAATATCTAGGGTTTTCGGGGCAAAAGTCAACCCGATCCACGTCTTAGATCCAGATCCGGCACACGGATTTCGAGGTTCACCTGGATCACTGTAGCTCGCCGAAGGAGGGAGTTCGCCGGCGCGAGTGGAGGAGGAGGCCGGAGTCGCCGGAGGAGGGCGGAGGCGGCACCGTGGCGCGGTCGCCGGCGCGCTTGGCGGCGCGAGACGCCGGGCTTGGAGCGCGGTCGTCGGACTTGGGGCTCCGGCGGCCGGAGTCGAGAGGCGGGGCGGCGCGGAACGTCGGCGTGTCGGGTGGCCGGACTCGAAGAAGATGACGGCGGGGCGCGGTCGTGAGGCGGCGGGAGGAAGCGGGCCGCGGGGGCCTCCCGCGGGCCGAGCGGGCCGGGCGGCGGCGCGGGGAAGTGGGGACCGGCCCGGGACGCGTGGCGCGCCCCTATTGGACGAGGGCGGTGGCGGCAAAATGTCCGGCCGGAACGGACATGTCCGGCGTGGCGCGATGCGGATTTTTAGAGTTTCGGGGGGAAGGAGAAGGAGATTTTCGGGGGGATCTTTAAATAGGCATAGGAGGAGCTAGGAGAGTCCAAATGAGGTGCGGTTTTCGGCCACGCGATCGTGATCGAACGCTCCAGATGCTGGAGAGGGTTTTGGTAGGTTTTGGGCCAACTTGGAGGGGTGTTGGGCTGCAACACACACGAGGCCTTTTCGGTCCCTCGGTTAACCGTTGGACTATCAAACGAAGTCCAAATGGTACGAAACTTGACAGGTGGTCTACCGGTAGTAAACCAAGGCCGCTTGGCAAGTCTCGGTCCAATCCGGAAATGTTTAATCCCCACACATGAAGGAAAGGTAGAAATGACTACCGGAGGAGAACGGAGCGCCGGAATGCAAAACGGACAACGGGGAAAATGCTCGAATGCATGAGATGAACACGTATGCAAATGCAATGCACATGATGACATGATATGAGATGCACGACAATGATAACAACACACGGAGACAAAAACCCGAACCCGAGAAAATAAAATAACTTAACGCCGGAAACGGCAAGAGTTGGAGTACATATTGGGTAAATTACATCCGGGGTGTTACAACACTCCACCACTATGAAAGGATCTTGTCCCGAGATCTAGGACTGAAAGAACGCCGGGTACTCAGAACGGAGGTGATCCTCGCGTTCCCAGGTAGCTTCATGGTCGGAATGGTGTGACCACTTGACTTTGAGGAATTTGATTGACTTGTTGCGAGTCTTGCGTTCAATCTCTTCAAGAATAGCAACGGGGTGCTCATGATAAGAGAGATCTTCTTGGAGCTCAATGTCCTCGAAGTTTATGGTGCGGTCAGGAGTCTTGAAGCACTTTCGGAGCTGAGAGACATGGAACACGTCATGCACATTTGCAAAGTTTGAAGGAAGCTCGAGTTGATAGGCGAGATCGCCTCTCTTGCTGACGGTCTTGAAAGGTCCCACATATCTGGGGGCAAGCTTCCCTTTGATACCGAAGCGACGAGTACCTTTCATTGGAGAGACGCGGAGGTAAACATGATCTCCGATCTCGAAAGCCAAATCACGGTGCTTACTATCATAGTAGCTCTTCTGGCGGGATTGGGCTTCTTTGAGGTTATCTCGAATGACTTGGCACATTTCCTCTGCCTTTGTGATCAAGTCATTTCCCAAAAGCTGACGTTCACCGGTTTCAGACCAGTTGAGAGGGGTACGTCACTTCCTGCCATACAAAATTTCAAATGGGGCCTTGCCCGAACTTGCTTGAAAACTGTTGTTGTAGGAGAATTCAGCATAAGGGAGACAATCCTCCCACTTCATGCCGAAGGAGATCACACAAGCCCTGAGCATATCTTCAAGAATCTGATTGACACTCTCGACTTGACCGCTAGTTTGAGGATGGAAAGCTGTGCTGAAGCGGATGTTGGTGCCCATGGCCTTCTGAAAAGAATCCCAAAACTTGGAGGTAAAGATGCTGCCATGGTCTGAAGAGATCACTTGTGGAATACCGTGCAGAGAGACAATTCGAGAGGTATAGAGTTCTGCCAATTGAGCTGCAGTGATTGACTCTTTGATAGGCAGAAAGTGAGCCACTTTAGTGACTTTGTCGATGACAACGAATATAGCATCATTGCCACGTTTGGACTTTGGAAACCCAGTCACGAAGTCCATTTCAATGTGGTCAAACTTCCATTCTGGAATGGCGAGAGGTTGGAGGAGACCAGCTGGCCTTTGGTGTTCTGCCTTCACTCTTCTGCAGACATCACACTCATTCACGAATTGAGCAATCTCGTGCTTCATTCGAGTCCACCAATAAGCCTGCTTGAGGTCCTGATACATCTTCGTGCTCCCTTCTTGAGGAGACCAGCTGGGCTTTGGTGTTCTGCCTTCACTCTTCTGCAGACATCACACTCATTCACGAATTGAGCAATCTCGTGCTTCATTCGAGTCCACCAATAAGCCTGCTTGAGGTCCTGATACATCTTCGTGCTCCCTTCTTGAGGAGACCAGCTGGGCTTTGGTGTTCTGCCTTCACTCTTCTGCAGACATCACACTCATTCACGAATTGAGCAATCTCGTGCTTCATTCGAGTCCACCAATAAGCCTGCTTGAGGTCCTGATACATCTTCGTGCTCCCTTCTTGAGGAGACCAGCTGGGCTTTGGTGTTCTGCCTTCACTCTTCTGCAGACATCACACTCATTCACGAATTGAGCAATCTCGTGCTTCATTCGAGTCCACCAATAAGCCTGCTTGAGGTCCTGATACATCTTCGTGCTCCCTTCTTGAGGAGACCAGCTGGGCTTTGGTGTTCTGCCTTCACTCTTCTGCAGACATCACACTCATTCACGAATTGAGCAATCTCGTGCTTCATTCGAGTCCACCAATAAGCCTGCTTGAGGTCCTGATACATCTTCGTGCTCCCAGGGTGGATGGACAGGAGAGAATTGTGAGCCTCGTTCATGATCACTTTATGAAGGTCACCTTTGGGCACAACAATACGATCCTCGAAGAAGAGAGTATCCTTGTCATCAAGGCAGTAGCACTTGCACTTGGGTTGACTCTTGGCAATCCCAATCTTCACCTTTTTCACCATAGCATCAAGAAGCTGGGCTTGGCGAATCTGGTCTTCCAAGGTAGGAGAGACTTGAAGGTTGGCGAGGAAACCTTGAGGAACAACTTGCAGATTAAGTTTGCGGAA
>NW_024113435.1:0-97563 GCF_003073215.2 Triticum urartu | reverse complement strand
ACGAACCCCCGGCCACCGAGAACTCTTCGTCGGAGTGGCCACACTCGCACCACAAGGAGGGCCTAGACGCCGCCGAGATCGCGGCGCTGCCGCTAGTGTCCTACCGCGACGTCAAGCAGCACCGGATCAGCGACGGCCGGATCGACCCGCTGGAGTGCGCGGTTTGCCTCCTGGAGTTCGATGACGACGACAGCCTGCGCCTCCTCCCGACGTGCCCGCACGCGTTTCACCCGCAGTGCATCGGCCTCTGGCTCGGGAAGCACGTCACGTGCCCGCTCTGCCGCGCCAGCGTCCTCGACCCGCCGCCGCCACTAGGGCCAGATCAGGAGCTGGAAACGCCGGCGCCACCCGGCTCGCCGCCTGTTCACGATCACCATACGGTGGTGCTAATCGAAGACGACCCCAGCCGCAGCGAGGAGGAGGAGGACAGTGCCAGGATCCTCGCGAGGACGCGGCGCGAGGCCGGGCGTGAGGCGCTGCCGCGGTCGAACTCGACGGGGCACGAGCGCGCCGGCCGGATGGAGCGCTTCGCGCTGCGGCTGCCGGAGCACGTGCGCCTCGAGATCCTCATGTCGCACAGGCTGAGGCACGTGACGAGCGCGGTTGCGTCCGTGCGCGTGAGGGAGGGGAGCGCCCACGACCCATCTGCCGGCGGGAATTCGGTACGGAGCGCCGTGGCGAGGCTCTTCTCACTTTTCGCGCCCGGGGATGGGTGGAGTGGCGACGTCGAGGACAAGTCCGGGGGGTCGTCTCGCTGGCGGCGCGATGACTCTACGCGGGGAGCAGGGGAAGACAAGAGAAACGATTGATGGAAATGAGAGCGGAGCATTGACCCATTGAGGTAGAAAATGATTTGGTAGTTGTGTTGGTTTGGTTGTGAACCTGTGAATCTGTGATCAGAGAATTGGGTCAATTTTCCTTCAGATTTTCAAGAAACAGAGCGTGAGTGATGGCATTCTATTTACTCCGTAGTAGTAACTGTTCCAGGATTCAGTATTGAACTGCCAGAGTGAAGATTTATGTAATGTCACATACTCCGGGAACCGTCAGAGTATTTTGTTACCGGGAACCACTATTATATAGGGATCAGATTACTGATTCCAAGCGATCCATCGCCGTAAGATTAGAAGCTTCCCGAGGTCTGATTGCATATGGTATATATATGAGACGTGCGCCAGCCAGGCCAGGCAAAATATGCCCCTACATTCTTTTTCTTCTTTTTTGGATCATGTGCTCGACCACTTCCTCCTTTGACAGAGCTGTGAGCAGTTTGGAGTGGGACCCACATCTGCGATGTTGAGACCGTAGGTGGGGAAAAACTTTCAGCTTAGCAGGGACCTCAATCCGCCACAAATTTTTTCGAGCAACATCCGCCACAAATTTGACCACCCCTTCTCCTCGGCTATGTTACAAGAACCAACCGTCCCGAAACGCCAGCTTTCACATCGCACTTTTGTCCCGACGAGCATGAGATAAGCAGAACGCAATGTAAAACGAAAACTGTTTGGGCGCGCCGGCGAACTTTAGGCCGGACGTGTCCACGCGCACTTCGCCCCAGCCATACACCAAACGACACGTAGGACACGGGGCCACCCACACGCTGCCTTCAACTTCGCGCGGATCTCGGCCCCTTGACGTAGCATCTCTACCACCCCTCCCCCTCTCGCGCAGATCTTCTCAATTGCAGCGCGTGGCGCAGCTCGCCGTCAGCCATGGATGTACGTTGCAGCCCCGCTCATCTTCCCACCTCCCTTTTTTTTCCCTTTCCTCTCTTTTTTTTCCTCCTCCTCCTCTCTTCCTTTTTTGCTGCGACCGCCGACAGGCCAAACGCCAGGGCGACCGAGGTGCCCATGCTACAACCATGGTACCCATGCCCGTGCTACAACCATGGGGAGAGTTTTCCCGTGTTACAACCATGGACACAAAAAGTTACATCCAGTAGATAAAAAAGCTTCAATCAGACAACGGAATACAAGTAAAGTTACAACCGTTTGACAAAAAGCTTCACCCCGCAAATGAAAAAGCTGCAACAAGAGATTGAGAAATCTTCCTCGACGACGGCCATGGCGTCTCTCCGTTTTTTTTGCTACAATCGCAGAGTTAAAAGTTGCAACCCCGGTGGTGTAGAAAGCTTCAGCTGGCCTTGCTAAAAGCTTCAACTGCGAAGCTACGACGAGCGGCGACGGCAGAGCTGTATCCGCGCACGGTGGTCGGGATGCTACAACTGGCGTTTGGTTTTGCTACAACCAAGGAAAACAAAGCTGCAACAGGTGGCCACGGGAGCTGCATGCTAGCGGCGACGGGCGACATCGAACTACAACTGGCGACAACGAGAGCACCGTCCACCGGGCTGCGAGGAGCGGAGGACCAGTCGCCAAGAGGTAGGGGCTGTGGGGGAGATGCAGGTGAGGGGGGGAGGGGGGGTGGAGGGATGCGAACGCGGTGGAGGAAGACGATGTACCTGCGGGAGGAAGATCCAATGATGGTACTGCGCGCAATTGTGTGGCTGTGGGCCGACCGGCCCAAATTTGGGCCGACGCGCCGGCACAGATCATTGCCCTGTAAAATTCCCTTTTCCTTCAAAATTCCACAACCAAAAATCCGGGATGCTACGGAGGGATACTCAACATAGTTGCAGTGTCCATAGGGAAAAAAGTGTACCGGATAACCTCATCACGTACCGTCTACGAGCCCTTGACTAACAGAGGAGGATTGTCGGTTAGAGCATCTGCAACATATGACGCAAAACAACGATCGTGCCCAAAAAATTATTGTTTGGGGCATTTTGGGCCCAAGTCCAGCTGCCTGATTGTTGCCGAAAAACAAAAATGGCTGTCACCGTGAACCCAGCCGCTAGTGTAAACTTTCATAGCCGCCACCCCACTTCACAGTCCTACGTGTCGGTCGATTCCGGCCACCGGCTATAGTCACCACCACCCCGCCGACCATCGTGAACCTTGTCGTCTCATCCCGCCCCTCGATGACCTCCAACCCGACTTCCCCAACCGTGTGGCGCTCGCTAAATGGACACCCCGTCCCTGCGACGTCCTAAGCGTTGTTTGTCACGAACCCTTCCCCACCGAGCTCGCAACGCGGTTGCCCCATCCCACTGACATCCCCTAGCTCATGTCGTCGTCCTTGAGCACCTCGCTACAGCTCCTGAGCTCTTGCCACTGTTTCCGAACTTTCCCGCCATTGGATTCTGCCATCACCATTGGTGTCCCCGTCGAGCTCGTCCTTGCCATCGGATACGCCGTGCAGCCATCGAAAGGTCATATTTCATGTGGTTTTCAGTTTTTTTGGCACCAGTATTTTGGTAACTCCACCTCAAATTGGCTTTTACTCGTTTGTTTCAACTGCTTTAGATTGATATGATGTTTGTCCTCTATTGTATTCACTCATTGTTATCTCTTATGTTTGGTTTTTCTTTTGAGTATTGCTTCGGACCCTCTATTCTTCTTCACATCCAATCTACTATAAGTCTCCGCAAAGTGTGCTAACTGAAACAGCTCATGTTCAAACAAGTGTCGTTGACTGCGTCTTACCACGACCAACACTAAAATTGTTTTGGCACCGGCTTAAACTCCCACTCCACCTTATCGTATCAACAGTACACGTGGTGTGCGGAGCCGAAGCGACAACCTTACACCAAAATGAAAACCGAAACACTTGACAGATCATGCGTCATCTGCTCCTTTAAAAGCAAACTTATGTTTGTGACCTTTAAAAAAATGTTGATAGAATTCAAATAAAGTGTTTGTGACCTTTGTAAATTGTTCAGGCATTTCAAAAAATATGAATGTGCCATTATTAAAAAAAATTACAATGTAAAAATATATTTGAATAATTCAAAAAACAAATCATACCATTCAACAAAATTACTTACATTAAAAAATGTTCATGCTTTTCATAAAAATATCCGTGCCATTTAAAAAAAGTATTATATACAATGTAAAAAAATTCCATAATTTAAAAATAATTTTCCGTATAATTTGAAAATATATTTAACATTTATTGAAAAAATGTTCAAAACATGTATTTCAAAAGAAATTTTAATCATGTAAAAAACTCAATGTGGGTAAAATATGTTTAAGCTGTAAAAAATGTACAACAGCTGTTGAAAAAGTAGACATGTATTGACAGAAAAAATATTTTAAAACTAAAAACGATAAAAAATACATAGAACCGAAAGAAGAAGAAAACACACAAAAGATTCCAAAACTGATCATACCGGTCCCAACAGATTATAAAACCGATCAGACCGGTCTGATTGGTTTGTTTGAAGGGTCTGTCTAGGACACATCTAGATGTGATATAACTAAGTTGATATCCACTCTGTTTGTGGTCTCAAAGTGTGCTAACTGAAATAGCTCATGTTCAAACCAGTGTCGTTGACTGCGTCTTACCACGACCAACACTACAATTGTTTTGGCGCCCGCTTAAACTCCCACTCCACCTTATCGTATCAACAGTACACATGGTGTGCGGAGCCGAAGCGACAACCTTACACTAAAATGGAAACCGAACCACTTGACAGATCATGCGTCATCTGCTCCTTTAAAAGCAAACTTATGTTTGTGACCTTTAAAAAAATGCTGATAGAATTCAACTAAAATGTTTCTGACCTTTGTAAAATGTTCAGGCGTTTCAAAAAAATATGAACGTGCCATTATTAAAAATGTTTTACAATGTAAAAATATATTTGAATAATTCAACAAACAAATCATACAATTCAAAAAAATTACTTACATTAAAAATGTTCATGATTTTCATAAAAATATCCGTGCCATTTAAAAAATTATTATATACTCCCTCCGTTCCTAAATATTTGTCTTTCTAGACATTTCAAATGACTACTACATATGGATGCATGTAGACATATTTTAGAGTGTAGATTCACTCATTTTGCTCCGTATGTAGTCACTTGTTAAAATGCCTAGAAAGACAAGTATTTAGGAACGGAGGGAGTACAATGTAAAAAAGAATTGCATAATTTAAAAATAAATTTTCGTATAATTTGAAAATATATTTAACACATATTGAAAAAATGTTCAAAACATGTATTTCAAAAGAAATTTTAATCATGTAAAGAACTCAATGTGGGTAAAATATGTTTAAGCTGTAAAAAATGTACAACAGCTGTTGAAAAAGTAGACATGTATTGAAATAAAAAAGATTTTAAAAATAGAAATCTCTCCCTAATAATAAAGTACGGATTGAGTCTCCGGGTTCACCGTCACGGAGCTTTTACCAAAAAGTCCCTGAAATTTATAACGATCAACCCGCACTCCACCCCTGACGTTCGCTCGATCGTGCCACCCTCGTGTTCGATCAATCGTGCCTTATGTCGCACGCTGATTGGGCCTATTTTTTTTTAGGGGCGCTGATTGGGCCTATTGGCACCTGGGCCTTAGCCTATGTTGTTTCTTCTTTAAGCTTTTGCCAATAGCTGGCGTAGGAACATTGTCTCAAAAAAAAACTGGCACACGAACAGGAAACCCACTAGGGCACGAAAAGGAACTCCCACGAAACGATCTAGAATTCAAACCGTAGAGCCAAGCCGATCGCCATAGGAGTCTTCTTTCCCTACATACTATAATTTCCAAGTTGTTTTCCCTGTTTGTTCTCTCCCATCTCACGTGGACAGGATCTTGAATAGCGAGACCCCAACGGCCACGGCAGACAGATCTTGATGGAAACGAGGAGCACGCCGAATAATGCGGCGATGAACGCCAGCAAATCATCTTGTCTACCTTCCACAGGTTGGCAGCGCCACAGACGTCGATTAGCCTGGCCATGGCGGTGAAGTTGATGCCGGAGAGGATCACGTTGGGGCTGTTGTGTAAGAGTGGCTTAAGAAAAAGGAGCGTGACCAACACCGTCGCCGCCACGTCGAGGAGAGACGCCAAGCTGCCATGGTGATGACGCGGCGACACAGAGAAAGCTTTCGTCTCTTGATTGCTTTCGTCTCCTCAACTTGGCGAAGCCGAGTGCAATATTTTTCTTCCTATGCAGATACACGCGACAATCAGATGGGTTGGCGTACGTCCAATCTTCTCCATTCAATTCATCGTGAACTTTTGGTGAGACTGTAGGATTTGCCAACCGCAGGGACACCACCGGCTAGGAGTAGCAGCTGGCCCAATCCGGCTCATCCACTTTTCTCAGCTCGTCGAGCGAGACGCCAAGAAGGCTTAGAAGAACATGGCTGATGACATTGCGCAACAGGCCTGCCCTGGCGAGGCCTTCACAAGAGGCTGCAGGAGGCGCAAGATGAGGTGAGCCGCGCGAAGCACCAGCGAAGGATGCCGGCGGCAGTGGGTAGCCAGGTAGAGGTCGATGGGGTCGATGAGATAGCGGATGATGGGAACAGGAGCATGAAGCCAAGACGTACATGCACACTTGGCTCAGATGGTTGATGCTTGAGGTGGTTCTTACATATGGTGCTGTTCTGATGAAGTGGACATGGAGGTAGGAAGGAACTAGCTAAAATTTTCAATGTGAGTACATATGGTGCAAACGTTGTTGTCCTTTAGCCATTGCGTTGAGGAAATCCAGAAGCTCTCCCTCCCATTGCTCTACCCCTTGCATTAGTCCATCATGAAAACTGTGACGTGATATTCTTTCAAAATTTGGTGAAGCTGCATTTGAACATGGTATTCTTCCAGGAGTGTGTCCCATTTTTTTTGTGTGAATGTACTATTGGTTGAGCAAAGCAAGACAGAAGATGATGAACTTGAAGATGTGCATAAAAGGAATTCCGGTATTTTTATTGCTATAGAAGTACAAAAAAGAGAGGGCTAGACTGTATATTTCTGGCATCAAGTAGGATGAGTATGATATTGTCGTGTAGTGCACGTCCGAGTAGCTAGGAGATGGCACACACGGCTATTGTCGTGTAGTGCACACCAATATACCTAAGGAGGTGACGCGATCTAGCAAAGTAGAGATGTTTCAATGGCGTTCCGGCGTCGGCTCACCTTGATATGGGCTGGTAGATGGAGTGGCCGAGGAGCCCAGATGTCGGGACATCCAAGAACGACGATGCCAAGGACGACCATCTTGGTGTGCATTACTGTGCTATCATACCCATGTCCAGTTGCATCACGTTGTCAACCAGGCGAAGCAGTAGAAAACTCACGGAGCAATAACTATGACTAATCTCTATTTTTTTTATCCTTTGCAACACACGTATTATTCTGCAAATGGCTATTTTGCATTATTTGAGCATGGCACAAACACAAGCATTTCACATACACAACATGCATGCTCTTTCTATCTCAAATTTCTTCTTACGCCGTTGTCTCTCTTTGCCTCTCTCTGAGTAAACCCTGATGTCGACCGACATTCCCGACCGACGCCGTTTGTCCTCCACAAAGCTCTCCACTGGTGTAAATCCGTCATTTTATTTTACGGAGAATCCTCTCGCCTTCGCTGTATGCGGCCTTGTGACTAACTCTATCCGCTCAGGTTTTCAGGAGTTGTGTTCCCCTAGATGCCGGCACGGTGTCTCCGGCTGGGCTACCTTGACGCCCTCTACGCGGTTTAGACCATGCTTATTGTGGTACGATGTATCTTTTTTTTTCCGTTGCAACGCATGGACATATTTGCTACTGGGCTACCTTGATGTATCTTTTTTTCCGTTGCAACGCACGGGCATATTTGCATAATTTTAAAATATTTTTCGTATAATTTGATAATATATTTAACATGTATTGAAAAAATGTTCAAAACATGTATTTCAAAAGAAATTTTAATCATGTAAAGAACTCAATGTGGGTAAAATATGTTTAAGCTGTAAAAAATGTACAACAGCTGTTGAAAAAGTAGACATGTATTGAAATAAAAAAGATTTTAAAAATAGAAATCGATAAAAATGCATAGAACCGAAAGAAGAAAAACCACACAAAAGATTCTAAAACTGATCATACCGGTCCCAACAGATTATAAAACTGATCAGACCGGTCTGATTGGTTTGTTTCAAAAGTCTGTTTAGGACACATCTAGATGTGATATAGTTATGTCATATCTAAGCTGATGTCCACTCTGTTCGTGGTCTATTTTTTTTCTTAGTTTTTTTTTGTTTCTTATTGTCGCATTATATATTTGTGGGAGTTTAGATGTGACATCCTTAAAAAAACATCTAGACGTGAATTAGACAAGCTGTTGTTTCAACTACTACTGTAGTATTGGGCCGGCCCGTTTGTGGAGCGCCGAGGTAGAAGAGACCGTGGCGCAACAGGGGAGAAATATCCGTGGCGGAAAGATAGAGCCACCTCGACGTGCGGCATCGCTACTCCATCTCCGCCGCCTTGGCATTGACATCGGACATCGGCCGGACTCGCCGTCTTCGAGATCGTCGAAGCGACACTACAGAAGTTGGAACAACAGGGGAGGATGCCAAAGCGACCCTCGATCGGACGGGCGCGTCGGCCAGAAGCGCCGCCGCCGGCGCCTATACCTCGTCACGAACGACGGGGAGGCGATATACGGCATCCGCAAGTTCGATCTACCGTCGGACCCTCCGTCCTCCGCCGATGACGACGGCCACGCGACGGCGCAGCGCCTTCCGAGGGCCGTCGTCCGCCTTGAGGCTCCGGCGAGCAGGTTCTTCGCGGCTAAAGGCAACAAGATCATGGTCATGGATACCAGCCAGTGCGAGCGCATCGTCCCCGTCTTCGGCGTCCGCACGCGGTGCATCGCCCTCGTCCCTCGCAACGGCTCGCGACCCACCTGGCCCATGTATCTGCCCGTCGGCGGGAAGCTCGCCGCCCTTGACGACGACTCCTCGGAGCTGCTCCGTCCGTGTCTGTGGGGATGGGGGACCCAGGATAGGCTCCCGAACCCTCCGTTTGATCTGGAGGACATGACCGCCCACTGCGCGCACCCGGACGGCCGGACCGTCTTCGTCAGCTCCAAGGCCGCCACTTTCTCCCTCGACACAGCGTCTAGGGGTGCTGCGTGGAGGCGCCATGGCGAGTGGAAGCTGCCCTTCGCTGGCCGTGCGCACTTTGACCCCAGGCTCGACGCCTGGGTCGGGCTCTCCGGCGACTCCCCGGACACGCTCGGCTACCTCTGCTCCTGCGACGTCGTGCCCACCGACCCCAGCAGCAACATGGAGTCCCCGCCGGCGTGGAAGCTTAGCAAGGAGAAGCTCTTCTGCGAGGACCCAGCCGAGCAACACGTCGGAGCCAGCCTCGTCTACGTGGGAGTCGCACGCTTCTGCCTTGTGCAGTACTTCTCCGTTGTTGAAGACGATGCCGCCAGCAGCTCTGGTAATGACGAGCCGGAGATGGAGGAGGCCATGCCACCGTCGTCTCCTCGCTATAGGCTTCGATTGACGGCGTTCTCTCTCCTGTATGACAAGAAAGGAGACCTGCGGGCTGAGACACCAGTCACACCACGCCGGGTTGGATGCTACCAGCTGCCTGCGCCGTCAGAGATCCACGAGTTGCGGGATCCTGTGGCGTTCTGGTTGTAATGGAAGCCATGAGCATATTCAATACTCGATGATTACAAGTGCGTGTACTGGCATTATGAATCTGTTTGCTGCATTTCATGAAGGCTCCCTAGACGTTGAAAGACTGAATTATGGGGTGATCACCCTAATTCCTAAAGTCAATGGGGCCAAAAAAATCCAAGAATTTCGGCCTATCTGTTTGTTGCGGTGCCCTTACAAACTCATTACCAAAGTGTTGGATAATCGAGTGGCGATGTTTGCTGATAAGCTCATCAGCCGGCACCAAAACGCTTTTATCAAAAAACGTAACATTATGGATGGAATACTTACTTTGCATGAAGTGTTACACCACACACATATAAAAAAGAAATGTGGGATAGTCCTAAAACTTGATTTTGAAAAGGCATATGACAAAGTGAATTGGGATTTCCTCTTAGAATGTCATAGAATGAGAGGCTTCAATGAGAAGTGGTGCGGCTGGATTAGCCAAGTTCTACGAAATGGCACTATTAGTGTCAAGATCAATAACACTGTAGGCCCCTATTTCCAAAGTAGTAAGGGGGTGAGGCAAGGAGATTCCATATCTCCCTTTCTCTTTAATCTAGCGGCTGAATTCCTTTTGAAAATGATTTTCAATGCCCAGAAAAATAATTTGTTTAAAGGGCTGGCAGCAGACCTCATTCCAAATGGAGTTGCTGTCTTGCAGTACGCAGATGATACTGTTCTCTGCATTGAGGATGATATAGATATACTTGTTTGAACTTATGTCTGGCTTGAAAATCAATTTTCTTAAAAGTGAAGTGTTGTGTAGGGGGGGGGGGGTGATATGACTCTCCAAAAGTATGCTGATTTGTTTGGGTGTCAAATAGGGCATTTTCCTATGAAATATCTGGGCGTACCGGTTATTCTTCCTTGAGAAATTCTGACTGGGAGTATATAGCAATTCGATATCTTAAATGTTGTGACTCATGGATTGGTAATTCTGCCTCGTCTGGTGGGAGATTAACTTTGTTGAATTCATCCCTCTCGAGCATTGCTTATTATTGTATGTCAATGTTCCTACTTTCTAAGACATTTATCGAGAGACTCGATAAATATCGTCGTAAGTTTTTTTGGTGTGGAGGGAGGGGTAAAAAGCGTTATTATCTGGTTAAATGGACCAGGGTGTGCCGATCTAAGAATAAGGGTGGGCTGGGTGTGAAAGATCTTCACAAACAGAATATCTCACTATTAGCAAAATGGTTGTGGAAGTTAGATACAGGGGAGAGGCTGTGGCAAGATGTGGTGAGGGCAAAATACCTTAAGAACAATTCACTAGCTGCTGTGAAAGCGAAATTTCATGATTCCCCTGTATGGAAAGCACTGCTTAAAATAAAAGAGATGTATATGGCTTGAAGGAAGGTGATTGTCAATAATGGCAATGTTGCCAGGTTGTGGCATGATCCCATTGGCACTCACCAGCCTTTGGGTGTCACTTATCCGACCCTGTTCAGTATCACTAATTATCAGGACGATACTATTGCTCAATTTATCAAGCGTGCTAGTGGAGATATATTCAGACGCAGGCTGAATGCAGACCTGAGCTGTCAGTTTAATGAGGTTAAGAAAATTATTGATGGCATTGACACCTCGGCTGGTCCAGATAAGATTGTGTGGGGTGCTGGGCTCAACGGCAAATATACCACTAAATCCATGTATTCTTACCTGGAGAAAGATCTTACTGGTTGTGACTATAGATGGATTTGGAGGGCTAGATTACCTACCAAAATCCAGATTTTCCTTTGGCAACTCTTCCAGGATGCTGTTCTGACTAGGAATGTTATGAAGCGTCGAAACTGGGCCGGCAATCTCAGGTGTTCTTTCTGTGATTGCAGAGAAACCTATTTACATCTGTTCTTTCTTTGCCCAGTGGCAAGGGTTGTCTGGCGCACGGTTGGGGCGATGTTTGGGACTGATTTATGTCCCAATAATCTATGTCAATTTTATTCTTGGTGCTATGCTTTTCTTCCTCAAGGGGAATGGTGCTTCACTATGGGGCTGGCGGCTATATGTTGGGCCATTTGGAATCGTAGAAACCAGACTACCTTTGAATTCAAGAAAATGGCGTCTTCTTTCGAGATTGTCTTCAACGCTTGTATGCACTTATCTTATTGGGCAGGTCTCCTGAAGGGCGAAAGGCGAGTGGAGCTAGAGCATGGTGCGATGATTCTGAAGGAGAATGCTAAAGAGATGATGAGAATCTGCGCGACTGCACACGCGGGCGATGCCGTGGAGTGATCAGCTGCTGGGATGCTGAGTCATTTTGGAAAACCTTTTGGAGTGCATGGGTCGAGACACCAAGACTTTGGAGAGCGTTTTGTGGAGCTTTGTTTCTTATATTCTGCATAACTATGATGCTTTGGTGCGGGATTGTAATGTGATCTGAACTTTAGTTTGGTTCGCGGCGTGTTGATGGTGCTTCAGGGTTTTCGCCTCGTAGTGGGCATTTCGATTGCGAGCGCTCACAGCGGGTTTCACTGAAGTGCTTGATCTCGCTTTTTCCCTTTCCCTTGTTTGAACTCGGAACTGGCTGTATTTCCGTTATATTTTTAATGGAAAGGGGATTAGCCCGGGTAAAAAAAGTGCGTGCACTGGCTGTGTGCTATGGCAGTGGGACTCTTGACGCAAGTTAGCATGTCTGTTATAACTTATAAACCTTCTCTAGTTGAGTGTTATAAACTTTGTCGCAATAGTTAAATGTAAGTTGTTTGAATTTTGATTTTGTGTCAGTCAATGTGTGGCAAAAAGAAGGGGAAATGAGGCGCATCACCAAGGCTGCAGATGGCCGTGCCGAGGCAAGCATAGCAAGGACCAGGGATGCCGGCAAGGCCTCGGCCGAGAATGAGCCGTAAGTGGAGGCTACTAGGTGGTTGACGTACGGGCCCGGCGAAGAAATCTGGTGCTTGGGAGGTTTATAAGGATGGACCGGGGGCGGCGGATGCATGGCGGTAGGCGGAGATGAGGGGAGGGCGGGGCGGAGAGGCTGGCGTGGAGCGCCACTGCCCACGGGTGATGGAGGCACGCAGATCGGCCGGTGGTCGTGGCAGGTTCAGATCGTTGGGGAAGACGATTACGATGATTTGTGTGAGGTGGAACAAAGTAATTCAGAATCTAACGGTTCTGGAAAATTCGATCGACCCAAATCCGTTTTTCAGGCAACTTTGTTCCTCGAAAATGCTAAATGCACGAGCCAGTCGTAGCCATTTTACAGGGTCCTTCCTCTAAGGGCATGTACAATGGTTGATAAGATGTCTTATCTTAAATCTTGCATGTAATTTAGATTTGACAAAAAACAAAAAAAGATGTCTACAATGGGCCATCTCTTAGCTTTATCTTTAATAATTAGCTATTCTTATATACGTGGTGAAACATATTGTGCTAAGAGATCATCTCTTGTCTTCTCTTAAATAAGAGAAGACAAACCTTTTTCTTGTAAGTTCTCTTTTCTCCATCTCATTATTTATCTTGCGTGGCACTCTTAAGATAGCACCATTGTACATGCCCTAATTCTCTTGACAACATCCCCCCCCACCCACCTCCTTAGATTTCAGCGGGTGGGGGCCCTCCCTCTCCTTTAATCCAATCAAAACCTGCAAGTGTAAACCACCCCATAAGGGCATCTCCAATAGTTTGTATGTTAGCTTGTTGGTAAAATATGCCATGTCATCAATCAACACCTTAACATACAACAACTCCAATGGGTTGTATCTAGTTTGGCCAATAGGATGTGAGATAATAAATGGGGTGCTCTCTCATTCTACATTGGAGCTTGTGCAATGGGTGTTGGTTCATGTACATACAACCTTCCTCTCTTTCCTCATTTATTGTATGACACATCATCAAAAATCCTCTGTGGCAAACTCTACCAACAACCATCTTACGACCATTGAAGATGCCCTAATGATCCATGGATGTAGCATTAATACTTGTTCCTAGTCAGGCCCAAACTTTGTAGCACTAGTTCCTGAGCAAGTATAATAAAATACAGTCAGCAGGCTATAAGGATTAAACAATTATATATGTGATGAGTCGGATGAGAGAGAAGAGGAGAGAAAAGGGAAGCGGGCTGTAGATTAACATCCGGCTGCAGCACAGACTCCAAGAAACATTGTGAAAGTGTATGATGGGTCATGCATAGCTACTATACATGTTGCCTATAAGGTTGACTAGACGTGACACGACAACATCATATAGTCGGTTGTTGGCTATATTATTAACCATGCTCTAATCCACCTGGATCACAGAAACTAATTTACATATCTACCTATCACTCTATCACTATGGATATTGCCTAAAAAAACTATCAGTATGGATATTGCCTACAAAAGAACCTATCAGTATGGATATAGTATTTCTGTTTTTTCTTTAAATACTATCTGGCGCTATCGAGGTACCGACTGATATTTCGGTATCGATTGTGTCTCAAATATGTTTGGCTCGAGTGACGCCACCTTCTCCAAACCAAGTCCTAAAATGTTATTTTCATACACTGTGATTGATACAGAGCGACTGATATGACCGAATGAGAGTATACACTTATGTCGTCATCAAAATATTGAAGCGATGCATAATACAAGCTATGACACATGTAGGATGTACTTTCTTAGTTTAGATTGAGAATTTAGCGAGTGTTTATCTATGTACTGTATTTCATAACAAAATGGTGAAAAACCTAAAATGCATAATACTGTAGTCCATAGTTGGCTTGGAGAAGGTGGAAAACCTAAAACCTAAAATGGTGAAAAACCTAAAATGCATAATACAGTATTATATAGTATTATTTTCAATAGTGAAAAACAAAATGGTGAAAAACCTAAAATGCATAACAAAAATGTTATTTTCAATGTTTTCTATGTATTGTATTCCATAACAAAATGGTGAAAACCCTGAAATGCATAATACATTATTATACATTTTTCGAGCATGGAAACAGCGCAGTTCCACTTCCTGGGTCCGTAAAGTGTCTTGTTGGAACTGGATTCGAATGCCAAACAACTTCAAATTCCAGGGTTTATGTGCTTTGTAGCCAAACGCGGCGTAAAGATTATTTGTACAAAATACTCTTAAGATCATTTCATTCAAGTACTAATGGGAAGAGTATTCCGGTAGAAAGCTACGATCGCTCTAACAAAGTAGCGTGAGATCTTTAGTTCGACACAAAGCTCAATCTTCGGCCCTGTTCGTCAACCCACCCAGTACAGGAATCTCGGGAGCGAGGAAAGTGCAGCTCCCTGATTTCCAACTACAGCTCCACCCGCTCCAGGAGCTGTGTTGCGGAGCGGAGCGATTCCGAACAGGGCGTTCATATAAGAATTCGACGAGGCAAAACTACATACATGCCCTCAACGCCTAAGAATTCTACGAGACAAAACTACATACATGCCCTCGACGCCTCAAATGATCCACAAAACTTGTTCTTCATCACATCAAGCATCCTGAGAAAAGAGGTAACAACGAATCGACCATTCACTATTTTTTACAAACATCAACACATATTTGGAACTACAAGTCGAGCACAACTGAAGAAACCTTCCGAGTCTGGCATACAACATATTTGGAACAACTGCAGATTACCACATACAAATTTGGAGCAATAGAAAAAGACCACCAAAGACTTAGCTGCGATTGGCATTCACTGCATTATATAGCGCTTCCATTTGCTTGGCCCGTTTTTGTCTGAACCACTTCTGCTTACTTCTGTGGGTAAGTTTCCACACCAGATTATAAAATAAGCACACTCCAGCAACCAAACCGCAAACTAAGCAGATCATTTCTGTCAATCGACAAGTAGCAAGATCCGAGGCCAACATCAAACACACTCGTTAAGGTACGCTGGCACCACCTCGGGTTGAAGGTTACCGTCCAACCACTCTGACAAACTAAGGTTTGACACCCGATTCGCTTCGCGGCTAATTGAGGTTGAACTGTTGGTTTCCTGCAGGGCTTTTCATAGGCTGGCTGGGACTGGCAACACGAGGATCACAACAGCAGCAACCTACCATACGGGATAATCCGGCAGATAACCGTCAACTCTTATTGGGTGGTTCGTTCGGTCGAGGCGCGGGACATACCTATCCGTAACGGAACCTGCAGCAAAAGCCCTATCCTCTGCATTCATGCTGCTGCTTCGTGGATAATCTGACCTCACTCCATGATCACCGAAACGCCCACCACGGAATGTGGTTTCTTCGCCCATGCCGGCATCTGTTCCAGGACCATATGCACCAGGAGATTCCCCTCGGAGAGAGTACGTATTAACGGGAGCAATGCCTTCTGGTAGCACCATATTCAGTGGTCGACCGGTGTACTCCTCGACATTGGGCGCATCATGGTGAAGGGGAACACTTCTCTTTTCCATTTCATAGTCTGCAGGGCCTGATCCTCGTGGGTTCATATAGGGGCCACGGCTTCCACTAGCAGCATGTTCAGATCTCTGATATGGAGGGGAACCATGCCTTCTGCTAGCACCATATTCAGTGGTCGGATGTGAAGGGGGGCTGAGACTAGTACCAAAATTACCAGAAGGAAGTGCTGACTGCTGGGGACTCAACCTCCTTCCACCAATATCACCATCACTGGAATGATCCTCACGATGACTCGACCTCCTCCTACCACCATCACTGGAATGATCCTCACGATGACTCGACCTCCTCCTACCACCATCACTGGAATGATCCTCACGATGACTCGACCTCCTCCTATCACCATCACTGGAATAATCCTCACGATGACTCGACCTCCTCCTACCACCATCAGTGGAATGATCCTCACGATGACTCGACCTCCTCCTACCACCATCTCTAGAATGATCCTCATGACGACTCGACCTCCTTCCACCAGTATCAACATCACGGCGTTTGGAATAATCATCACGACATTTGAAATAATCATCGTGTCGATGTTGCTCATATCTGTGTTGGTTGTTGCTTCTATGATGACTGTTACGATACTCCGCCCTTCGCCCTTCCGGAGAATGTCTGCTTGATCTATTTTGAGAATTTCTTCTCCCCGAGGGTGACCCACCCCTATAAGAATTTTCCCTCATATTATTTCTCCACTCTTCTCTACTTGATCCTCTTCCCTCTCTGGATTTGTATTCGGAAGTCATTGAAGATCTCTGATCATCATTACACCGAGGATGATCTTTTGATGAGGAACAAGAACTTTGACGAGCATCTGTTTTTTTGTGATTATGAAGATGCTGAGGACTTTGATGAGCATCTCTTCCAGTTTCCATGTGAAACTTCTTATTGTTCCTTTCCAAGTCCAACATGTTACCATCAGTTGCCTGTTCCTCCTGTCTCTGTCTCTTTTCTGACTTGTCACTTGAAGTATCAATTTCTGTTGCTTTGTTATTATCATTGCAGTGAGGGCTCTTCAGCTCCTGCTGGCAGGCATGGCTTCCATCAACTTCTCGGTCACCATCAGATCCGGAGGTTAACCGCCCGTCAGGTAATCCAAATTTATTACTGTTGTTCCCAGGAGTCTTCTCCTTTTCCCCATATGTATTTTCTCTCCTACGAGTTTCTCTCTCTTCTCCAGATTTGGTGTTGCTTTCATCCTCTTCAGCCTTTTCCTCCCCAATAAGTTTTTCTAGCTCATCATTGTGTGCTTGATTCAAACGGATGGTCTCTTTCTCAAGGACACCTCTCCCTTTTGGAATCTTATCTTCTGTTAAGTCATTCATATCTACTGTTTGGATCTGGTCGGCTTCTTCTCGACATACCTTGTTTGACAGCTCCACAGTTCCTGATGAACCTTGATCGGTGTTCATATTCCTTTTACCAGTCACTTTTGTTTTCTTAGCAAGATTTCTTGTCCTATAAATTTTTGGAACAGGAGTTAACTTTATCTGGTCGGCTTCTTCTCGACATACCTTGTTTGACAGCTCCGCAGTTCCTGTTGAACCCTGATCAGTGTTCATTTTCCTTCCACCAGTCACTTTTGTTTTCTTCTTAGCAAGATTTCTTGTTCTATAAATTTTTCGAACGGGAGTTGACTTTATTTGGTCAATGCAATGTGTTCCAACAGTATCCATTTCTGTACTAGATGGTAACTTTATATGGTCTCTGCTAGGTGCTCCAAGCTCAGCTTCTAGTTTATGGCTTCTGCAAGATTTCAACAGAAGTTAGTTGCTCTGAGAAGGAAGTACAGAGAAACTTTGGGAAACAAACGAGTAAGAACTAACATACCCACAGTAAATGATAATTCTATCACCCAGGTGCCAAGCGCGTACACTTGTGCCACGCTTTCTCTCAAAGGAAATGCTTCTGTGGTAAACCATTAAATGTAATGAGAACGAGACAATCACATAAGCTACAAGCAACTATATCTGGATACCAGAATACCTTGGGAAACATTTTTTGTGATATGACACCGGACAGCGTCTGCAGGCCGCAAGCCAAAGTTCTGGTTGAGTACTGTCTTCCATCGTTCTACATTCTGAGCACCAATGTGCAGGACATGTAAATGACATCCCAGCAGCAATCCTCCTCTCCAACTCGCAAGCTCCATCAGTATCATCAGGCTCAAGTAATTTGGCAATACAACTGGGGTGGTAGAAGTGCCCACAAGATGCTTTGTAGCATTGGAACACCTAAAAGAATGCACACTTTAAAATGGAAGAACTAGAATCACGAAGATATTAATATTAAAAAGGACAGAGATGGTGAGAGGGCACTTCGAATCATATCTAAACATACTCGAGGATCATAGCCACGAGCATCAATCACATGCACGAAATATCAACAGGCCTCAGTTGCCCACAATTCAAAATACATGTGAATGAAGACATCAAGGAACTGGATTTAAATGTTGTCACTTAGTAAGACACAGGATGGACACAAGCAAGTTTAGAGTATGATGATGCATGAAAGGTGCTACATAAACAAGAAATAAGCAACAAGCATACTCATTGGAGGAAGTGAATAATTATCATTGAATGGGAACCGCAGAACTACAAAGGGCACCATTATCTCAACAAACCACATGCCACATTCTTGTAAGAAAGATATAACAAGTTACCTTAGCATTTGGTCCATCAGATGGCTCAAGATCTCCACAACTGAAACATTGGTGTTGCTTATATTCACAGTTCTTGCATAGATAATGATCAATTTCCTGTAAATATGCAAAACAAAACAAATCACAAATTTGAGCCAGGAAAATTATAATGCTGCTGGACCAGTCAATGAGAACTTTGTAACTACCTGTAGTTGTGCAGAAGTTAAACCAAGAGTTTCACAATTAGATTCCCTTCCATCTTTTTCTCTGGGATGGAAGGACCTTTTACATTGTCCTTCACAGCTACATAAAATAAGACAGGATCAAATTATTAACTCAATAATAAATCTACCTATGTGCCAGAAGTTTATAACTGGCCCGAAATGGATTCTCTGTGAAAATACTGGAGAATGTCTTATTTGTTCAATTTACTGGATTTTTGGCAAATCCCCAAAACACAGCACGTTGAATTCCAGTAAGAAGACTTTTTTTTTCCTTTTGCTTTCTCTTTCATGTTAATCTCAAGTTCTTAACCTCCCCCAACCACGCAAGCAAACATTAGTTCTTGAATTCTTTTGAAAGAGTTTCCAAAACAAGTTTAAAAAAAGGCTGGTATTACAAATGCCGGTACCTACCACTACCAGGACATCTGGGAAGCTGGTTACAATTGGTTACGACAGTAGTAACCGGCATGAAACAAAAATTGCTCCAAAGATACCATAGCACAGAGCTTGTTCTTGAAATCATCAGATGATCAAAGCAAAGAATGAAGGCTAAACCATGAGAGTAGGTATATGATCTATTGTGAAATGTCAACAAAAAATGATCCATTGTGAAATGTCAACAAATAGAAATTGATAGCCCTCAAGCTATCAGTGGCCAGTTTTCTTCAAGGAAAATAGTAGAGCAATTTACGTTTACAATTGCCAACAGAAATGATATCTTCTAGTGTCTTTAACATGACATCTCAGAGATCAGTATACATAACATTTCCTTTGCGTCCACATGAAATCTTGTCCTATGAATCTGTAGCTCACTCACTCCTACAGTATTATTTATTTTGGACGAAGTGCCACAATCATCCCATATGCATAGCCCGACTGAATGACATGTCTTCAAGACTTTTGAACTAGCCAAATAAAACAATGTTACCCCCCCCCCCCCCACCGGTTGACTAACACTCCTCTCTTCATTTTTGGTTAGTTGGAAAACTAACACTAATTAATACCACTTGACTAAGACAAATCAAAAGCTTTAAATTGTTTTCTAAAGAAATTCCCGAATTTGGCTTTCAAGGTTCTACATTCACATTCTTTCAAATACTTCACAAATACAAAACCATATTAATTTTTGTCTGAAACATGGACGGAGTTTATGGCATTACAAAGATTACTCAATGTTGTATTTGAAATATTTGACTATATTGGTGATGTTTGCAAATTCAATTCTTTTACAGAAAAAAAGAGAAATCACAAATTCAATTCAGTAGTGTTTGCGGTCAACGACTGATTAGGAAGCACAACTTACCATAGCAATTTCCCTCCATTGTCACATATTGCACATAAATTATCAGTAGCATCACCACCACCACCATCATCATTGTCAATATCATCACCATCATCGTTGCTATCATCATCAGTGCAGCTGTAATCATCACTGCTCTTGTCATCACCACTACCATGATTGTGGCTAGCGTCATATTTGCAGATATAATCATAATCGTTTTGATCACTGTAATCATCATCACCATCATCGTCAAAATCTTCTTCGTCACCACTACGCATTGCAACAGTCGGCCGTCTGGTACGTAAACCCTGTAAAATGGGATTCAAATGAGAAGTGAAAACAATGATACAGCAGCAAGACTTCACAATATTTTATAGGTCTCTAAGATGCATATCTAAGGTCATTCTCAATCTACCTCTCTGATGTTCCTGGAGGTATTCTCAATAAACCTTTCAGGAATTTGTGAGTGCAAAAAAAAAGTCATGGTCATGGCACAACCCCCCATTGAATTGAGTAAATACTAGCAGAGTTCCTAGTCATTGAAAATAATAACAATGTAATTCCTTGCAATAATAACTATGAGTAAAGCAGATTGGATTCAAAGGTTGTTGTAGCTTCGCTTGACAAGAACGGGGTACTAACCCCGTCAACCAGAGCAAAGGGAGGTCAGGGAATTATCTGCTTTACTCATAGTGCTCCATGCCCGTATGTAAGCCATGTAAACAAACCCTACAAAGGCACAAACTGGGCTAATCCCCGGGTTCAGGGAAACATACCCAAGTGAAAGGGAAACTAATCCATTGCAAGAAAGGCCTGTCTTTTGTACATTGAACCCTAGTGCTAACTTTACTGTCTTAAAAACAAACCAATCACATCCTAAACAAGTACAGTACTGCAATCCACAAGAGGTCAGTGAAGAAAACATGTCCAAAATACTCCAAGGTTCCAACTTCCAACAGGTAATTTGCACATAACAACGAAACAACAGTACAATTGCAAAAGGAACGATGATCTTGACAGGATTATTATCTGGGGAATTTGATGAAATGCGATCTAGCACTTGGGCATTGGATCATATAACGCCGCAACTCCCCCCTTCCCCCGACGTGCGGCCCTAAATTGGCAAGGAGAAGCATGATGTGAAGCAACAGATGATAGGGGACTCACCATATCTCCCGGCGCCTGACCGGAGCGCCGCCGTCAGTCGTCCGGGTTCGGGAAGGGCTAGGGCAGGGCGAAGGCGCTCGGCGGAGGTTGGGGAACGCCGGTGAAGTTTCGGGAAAGGGCGCGGTGGAGGCAGGCACGGGCGGCGGACGGCGGGATTGAAGCGGTGGCCGGCGGGAGAGGCGGCGGGCGGGCGGCGGCGCTGGGCGAGGCGGCGAGAGCGCAAGGTGACAGTTCCTTTTTTTTTCCTCCCTATTACAGTACTGAAATTTAGGCAGACTTCAGGGCTTTTCTTTCTGGGGTATTGCTTAATTATTCTTTTTTTTAGGAGCAGTTTTTTTTAGGCCCTGATGGGCTGGGCTGCGTTCGCAGGTGGCGGGCTTGTTTGGGGCCCAATCTGGGCAAGCGGCCTGCCAGGTCGCAGTCGATAGCCCTAAAATCTCTCCAAACCCCCCGCTGTGCCACCGCCGCCGTCACCGTCGACACCCCAACCCCCCACTCCCCTCCCCAATCACCACGGCCTCTCCCGCCGCCGCCGCCGCCGCCGCCACCCCGTCCGCAGTCTTTGGCCGCTGACTTCCGAGGTACGAAGCTCGCTATCCTGTTTTCTTCCAGCGATTCGTCCAATCCCGCTGGCCTTCACAGCTCGCGGATCCGCCCCTGGTTCAAAACTGCGCATTTGTCGCTGGGATTGGTAGCGCCGTCTAATCCGCCGGTGTTCTCCGCAGGGTTCCCCGCGCCATGACGAGCCTGATATCCCAGAACGCGCTCCCGAAGCGCCGGCTGGAGAAGGACGACAGCAGCAGCAGCGATGAAGAGACCATGGATTCCCCCGTCGCCTCGGATGCAGAGGCTGGGAAGAAGCCCAGGCCGGAGGATCGCAGGAAGGACCGGAGGAAGAAGAAGAAGGCGCTGGAGGCCAGGCAGGGCCAGGAGGCCGATGAGATGAGGCGGCTGGAGAGCTCTCTGTTCGGCAACATCTACACCCCGCTCGAGTTCGGCACCGAGGCTGTGCCGGCTCGTGGCCAGGATGATGCTAAGTTGTTCTCCGTGGACCGGTCTGCCGACGACGACCTGCCTGTTTATGAGGAGGACCTGGGCAGTGAGGATGAGGTGCTTGATAAGGGGAGGAAGCCCGCCTGGGTGGATGAGGAGGAGGATAGCACCCAGGTGGACATCCTCAAGGTTGCGAGGCTGAGGAAGCTGAGGAAGGAGGCTGATGAGCGCGTGATCTCGGGCAAGGAGTATGAGGCTAGGCTGCGCGGTCACCACGCCAAGCTGAACCCTTTCACTGGCTGGGCGGATATGGACCGGAAGGCTCCTCTCCGTGATGGTGACTCCGATGAGGAAGAAGGTGGAGTCGACAATATGCTTCGGAACAATGATGAGCTTGTCGTCAAGGGTACTGCTAAGCTCCTGCCTGGCATGCTGGACTACTCGAGGCTTGTTGATGCGAATGCCCAGGATCCTTCCAGTGGTCCTATCAATTCAGTGCAGTTTCATAGGAATGGTCAGCTGATGCTTGTTGCTGGCCTGGACAAACATCTGAGGTTTTTCCAGATTGATGGCAAGAGAAACCCCAAGATCCAGAGCATATTTGTCGAGGACTGTCCAATTCAGAAGGCAGCCTTTCTACCTGATGGCTCTGAGGTGATCCTTTCCGGCAGGAGGAAGTTCTTCTACTCATTTGATCTGGTGAAAGCTGCTGTTAGTAAGATTGGACCCTTGACTGGGCGTGAAGAGAAAAGCCTGGAGAGCTTTGAGATATCACCTGATTCGAGAACCATTGCGTTTATCGGTAACGAGGGGTACATCCTCCTGATATCTTCCAAAACCAAGCAGCTCATTGGAACCCTCAAGATGAATGGTAACGTGCGTTCGCTGGCCTTTGCGGATGGTGGGAACCAGCTACTGAGCAGCGGCGGGGATGGCCATGTTTACCACTGGGATCTCAGAACAAGGAAGTGTATGCACAAGTCTGTCGACGAGGGCTCCCTGTCAGGCCTTTCCCTCTGCACCTCGCAGGACAGCTCTTACTTCGCCACAGGCTCCAGCAGCGGCATCGTGAACGTGTACAAGAGGGACGAGTTCCTCGGGGGGAAGAGGAAGCCGCTGAAGACGATCGAGAACCTCACGACCGAGACGGGCCAGATGAAGTTCAACCATGACGCCCAGATCCTGGCGATAAGCTCGGGCAAGGATAGGAATGGGATGAGGCTCGTACACGTCCCATCCTTCACCGTGTACCAAAACTGGCCAGGGCCACGGTTCAGCCTTCAGTACCCGAGGTGCCTGGACTTCAGCCCTGGGAGCGGGTTCCTCTCCGTCGGGCACGCCGGCGGAAAAGTTTTGCTCTACAAGCTGCACCACTATCAGAACGCTTAGGGCTCCCACAGTCCAGTTTTGACACTGTATTTTTCTGCTTCCAGAGAAAACCCTTGATGTTATCTGTAACGTGATTCTTCTTAAACCCTCTTGCCTTGTGAGTGCCGTTGTCACAGATATTTTGATGGTGAATGCAATACCCTTCTGGTGCCGGTTGTTTGAGCAAAGAATTTCATCTTACTGTTTAAGAAGTTGATTGGTGTGGCTCTAGAAAAGTTGGAGCGTTTAGAAGGTTTGATTGCAGCTCTAAATGTTTGTTTCACCATTTTTAACAGGTGACCGTGATTCTGTGTATGATCTGGTGAGTTGCATCCTGTATTTGTGTTGTTGCAGTAGCATACGACATCAGCCAAGTAATGTAAGTATGTAAATGTAAGCATGCAACTCTTCAGGCAAAGGATGCTTTCTGTTGTAGGATTTCAAAGCGTAGAATTTCTTTTCGATTTTATAAAAAGAGTTTGGGAGCTAACTGCATCGCTGAAACATCAACTTGGCGTTGTTAGTTATTTATGTAGCAGTGTTATGTTCTTAGCATGCAGGAGCCAGATGGTTCCTTTGATCCTTTCCAATCCAGGATAGCTATGCATAATATGTAAAAGACTATTCCTGCGCGTGATCATATCTTATGGAACAAACCATAGCTTTTATGACCAATAAGGAAAAGGAGCATGGAGTGGTCGAGGTATCTTATGTAGAGAAGATTTGATATTAGCTTATACTCGCTCCATCAATAATATAAGAGCGTTTATATCACTAAAGTAGTGATCTAAATGCGCTTATATTTCTTTATCAGAGGGAGTAGTTGGTAGCTTGAAAACACAAAGGGTTTACATTTACCCAATCGTGCTCGGTTTATAGGATGCTGCCGGAACAGAGTTGCCTTGTGCGGTTGTGCCTGCACAAGCTTGCACTCTGCTCTGTAACTTCACCACCTATGTTCTCTTCATGTAGGCCCCTAAAGGTGCACCTTTCGAATGTCCATAGCCATGGCTTATACTCCCTCCGTCTGAAAAAACTTGTCTCAAATTTGTCCCTCAAATGAATATATCTAGCACTAATTTGGTGCTAGATACATCCAATGTGTCGATATTGGTATACTGCTGAAACACAGCTGCCTTGCCGCTTTGTGTCATCCTCTTTACCTCACTGCCAATGTATGTACTTTTTTCATTACTTTTTGCCGGAGGCACTACGCTACTTGAGATGATTTGTACTATCACCATGCCCCCGCCCCTGTGGCCCCTATTTGGCGCATAGGTCCCTGTGTAGTAACCTAGCGTGCCCCCCCCCCCCCCCCACCCTCCCCCCTTGTTTTGGCAAGGTTCGAACCTTCCTTGAACCAGTTATCCTTTTTCTTGCCTGGTGGTTTATTTATTTTCCTTTTTCCTTCTCTTTTTTGCTTTTCCTTTTTTTCATCTTATTTTTCTTTTTCCATTTCCTCATTTATTTTTCTTTTGCCATTAAGTTTTTTCTTTTCTTTTCTTTTTCACATTGCAAACATCTTCCAAATTCATGAACATTGTTTGAAATAATGAACATATTTTACAAATTCATGAACATTTTTCAAAAATTCATAATTTTTTTTTGGAAACTTGTGACCATTTTTTTGACTGGGAAAACATTTTTCACAATCATAGAAACTCATGGATTTTTTTAAAAAAACATTTTCCAAATCCATGGACGTTTTTTACTCAGCGAACAATTTTCAAATTGATGAACTGTTTTTTGGCATTTGGGAGTATTTTTTTAAATTCATGATTTTTTTTTATTTTTGTGAAAATATCTCAAAAATTTCATGAAAATATCTTCAATTCGCGTACATTTTTCCAAATTCACGAAAATTTTCTGAATAAGCAAATATTTTTTGATTCCCTGAACATTTTTTTCTAGATCTTAATTGTTTTTTAAAACATGTGGGGACATTATTTGCGGGCTTTTTATGATTTTCCAACATTTTATGATTTCTTGAAAAAAATCGTAATTTGTTTGAATTTTGAAACTTTTTGAAATCTTAAAATACTTTAAAGAAAAAACAAAAACAGAATTTAAAAGCAAGAAAAAACGAAATGAACAAACAGGGGAGTCCCGCCCACACGTGGCCCAGTCCAAAAACACGCGCGGGCTGTATTTATCTGTCGAACTTTGGTCATGACGTTTTAGGGGATTATACTAACAACACAATGTAATTACCTCAATTCATTAGAACAACTTCCATTGACTCTCTATATCTATCCTTTTCATTTGTATTCTAGTTCAAGAATCGCTTGCTTTCTCAAATCAGAGATTTGGCTCACGATTGCCCTTTTTTAATTCCAGAATAAAGTTACATGTATTTATAAAGAAAAGAATGCAAGTTTTTTTCTTAAAAGGCATAATACCACGGTAATTAGTGAACCTTTTTAAATTTCGCTATATTTCTGGAATTAGTGAACCTTTTCAAATTCTATGAATTTTTTTTCTCTAAATAGCAACTTTTTTAAAAAAAAAATCGTTAGCTTTCTTCAATATGTGAACCTTTTCTTTTTGAAACAAATTTGTGAACCTTTTTTTAATCTATGAACATGTAAATTTTGGAACAGCGCGGCTGCAATTATCCTTAAACAGTTGACGGTATTATTATTGATCAGTGTTATGATGCGGCTCTAGTGGTAAGCGAACTGCGTACTGCAAAGCAGCGACGCATTTGGTTAAGCGGTGCTGAACGCGCTGAATATCAGGTCCTCCGTGTGTTCACCATCACCTGTCTCTTCATCAGCGCGGTGACTATATCTCGCTTAATGCAAGTGCTCCTTCCGTCTCGTTTAATAATTCCCTCCCATCTGTAGCAAAGTGGGTTCGGCCATATTTGCTGTTTTTTTTGTTCGCTGATTTCGATTGTCTTCGCTGGTTTGGTTTCCCCCTGATTTTTTCTTTTGTCTTTCTTTACGATTTTTCTTTGGTTTTCTGTTTTCTTTGTTTCTCGAACATTTCTCTAAAAAAATCATGGGTCTTATGGTTTTATTTGTTTGTTCAAGGATTGGTTTGTTTTTTGTCTTCTTTGTTTTTTTCCTTGATTTTCAATACGTTTTTTCTATTATTTCTTCTTTTCTTCAGTTTTTTGGTTCTTTCCCAAGTTTCTTTGGTTTTTTCATGTTTTTATGTTTCCTTTTCCGGGTTTTTTCTGTTTTCAGTACAAATTCATCATTTATCGTAAACATTAGAAACATTTTTCATATACACGTTTAACTCTTTGCAATGCATGATTAATATTTCATTGAAATCTGATTTATATATCTCTACTTTGTTCATCAATGTTTTACATTTTTGGAATATATCTAATACACATTATAATTTTTCATGTACAAGTTAAACATTTTTAATACATGGTCGCCATTTTTCCTATACACTTTTAAAAAAATCAAACGCTTGATTCATATTTTTCAAATACAAGATTAACATCTTTTGATTACATGGTCAACATTTTCTCTATAAGAAATTAACTTTTTTACAAATGCTTTATTAAAAATTTTGAAGTATAATTGTCGTGGTTTTGTCACGGCAGATGTCCTAGTGAAAGGACTTAGTCGTGGAGCCATCGCGACGGGTTAGCTTGAAGGGGTTAAAGCGAAACAAGGGACGCAAGGAATTATACTGGTTCGGCCCCTTACGGTGAAGGTAAAAGCCTGCTCCAGTTGTGATGGAATTGCTAGGGTTTCGATGACCAGGGAGCGAATCCGCTTTGCCTGGCTCTCGAGTTATTGTCTATTGTCCCTAAACCGCCGCCGGGTAATCCCTTTATATGCACAGGTTGACGCCCGGCGGTTTACAAAATCCCGAGGCCGACTCACAAACGTGCCCGACTCGATTTCTACCTTTCCTTGTCTTACAACATAAGTTACATATCATACGGCAGTTTATGTCTACGGGTCTTAATCCGCCTTTGGGCCCTGGGCCTTCATGTTAGACCTCTTCCGTAAAGCGCCATACTTCTTGTCTTCATGGGCTTCAAACATGACTAACTCATTGTGAACATAACCCGGCCCCTCATGGCCGGATTATACTTAATAGTAATATCCCCAACAATAATGTTAATTTTTTAGTAGGTAGTGAATAGTTTTTTATACACATTTAACTTTCAAATGCTTGATTTACATTATTTCCAGACACAAGATTGACATGTTTTTAATACATAGTCAATATTTTTTCTATACATATTTATCTTTTATCAAATACTTGTTTAACTTTTTTTATATGCTTAAGTAAAATTTTCAAAATACAAGCTCAAATTTCACATTATATTTTTTTTGTATGCATAACAAACATTTTCTCTATACACATCTAACATTTTTCGAATGCTTGATTGACATTTTTATGTGAAGTTTTTTATGTAATATATATTTTTATAGTAACGGAAAGTATAAAGAAAAGTAAGGAAATAGTGCAAAAAACGAATACAAAAATGGGAGAAAATAAGAAAGCAAAAAATGATGAACTTTCTTTGAGAATTGATGAACTTTTTTTCCAAAATTGATAATCTTTTCCAAAAAAATTGATTTTTTTAAAAAAATGGTGAACTATGTTGAAATTCGTTGAACTTTTGAGGGACGATGGACTTTCTTTTAGAATCGATGAACTTATTTTCAAAATTGATGGTTTTTTTCTTATTTTATGAATATTTTTAATAATAGATGATCTTTTTCAGTTTTCATTAACTTTTTGAATTTGTGAACTTTTTTGAATACATGAACTGTTTTTCTAATTCGTGATTCTTTTTTAAATTTGTTGACTTCAAATTTTGTTCATGTTTTTGCAAAAGAAATCACGTTTTCGTAAAATGTTTTCAGATAAATAAAAAATCTACATGACAATGTACGCGAAATAAATAGCGTGCCAACATTTTTATTTTGTTACTAGGAGTCCTTGACATGTCATACCTATATTTATTTTATATTAGCAAAAATACCTGTGCGTTGCAACGGGCGAAAAAAATTAATGTGAATTTAGTAAGGATTGTATGTGTAAACATAACGTCTAGTGTGTTACAATGAGAGAAATTAAAATTGACCCAAATTTGGTAAGGACAGTAAGTGCAAGCAACACATCACTTGTCATCCGTTGTAACTCAAGAGAAAATTAGGGCTAGTTTTGTAAGAACTGAATATGCATATACAATGAGGAAAAAATGGCACAATTAAAATCCATGCCCGCTGCTGCTAAAAATCCATGCAGCCCCACACTGTTGGGGTTAATTAATCCTCAAATTTTTGTCTCCTCCTTTAGTTAGGTCCTCCTATGCGATTAGTGCGATTCATATTTCCTTTAATTTTTTCGTGTGATCAGTGCCCAATCAATCGGGTGCAGCTTTCTTCTTTAGGAATGCATGGCAGCCCCTCAATCCCGGGAATATATCATATTTCCTTTAATTTCTTCATGTGTTTTTTAAAGATCCGTTCTCATTCTTTATTTGTTGACTCCCGATTCCGCTCGTGGATCCAGAGCAACTTGGAACGTATATGAATTGATGAAATTCAATGTAAAAAAACGAGGTGAGACTATTTAAGTGCAAAATGAACCAGAACTTCTCGTGAAGTTATATGTTACCTCAGTTTTTTAGGGGTATATGTTACCGCAGTTGGTTGTGGCCCTTGCAAGTTAGGGCACTGATCATGATCGATTCCTTCACAGTACAAATCATTTTTTGGATTATTTAGCTGGCCCAATTCGATCGGACAGGCAGGCCTCCAACGGCGTGTCATTTCGGCTGTATTTTCTGTTGAAAAGGGGCAGTGCTTTTGGCCCAAGTCCTGTCAAACACAGATCCATGCCCCGCTTAAATTACGTAGAATCTATATCTATGCATGATCCTTAGCAGGCTTAGTTGGTTTGCGAGCTTATTATTGGGGCCGACTTATAAACATAACCTGAGGGTTAATTACATAAAATAGCCGGGTCTTTTTTATAAAATAGTATGATGGTGAACTCGACGAAGTCAATCCGTGCTTTATTATTACTAGCACATATGCCCGTGCGTTGCAACGGGAGAGATAACTGATATGTCCGTCAAAATATTCATCACCACAGCCCAACAACATTCGAATGGTGCCACCCGCCCACGACAGAGAGCTGCACACTAAGGTCTAGCATTTGGTATATTTGGTATGGGTTTTCTATGACGATTCTAATCCTAAAGAGCCTAATTTTCAAATGTTTTATACCAAGGCATTATTTGGAGGTTGAAGCCATGTTTGAAATCTGCATCAAATCATGAAAAAATAACAATAAAATGGTTATTGTAAATGCGTTTTAGGCCATCTCTGCAAACACTTGAAGATTAATTAAAAGAAATGTTTGTGTATGAGGGAAACAGACCTAGTTTGTTGCATTCAACTCGACGCTTACGTAGTGCTTCTCACCTTCCTAGTTGCATTATTTTTGTTGCACATCACGGTCGCACGCTCCGCAGCAACACTTATATGTCTGCCCCTTTCACATCTCTCGATATCAATTCCTTTTTGTCATTTTATGTATGCCACGCCTTTGGTATTAGTACCAATTCCTTTATGTTATCCTCTCCTTCATATTTTTTTAATCTCCCCTTTTTTTATGTCCATTGATCACACCCTTTATTCTCTCGTATTTTTATTACATATGCCATTCGAAACCGGTATTTCATACTTAATTTAGCGCCACAACATCCCATGAAATATAAGCCACATGTAAGCCCGCCTTTGTTTCCTTATTCTCGAGGTGTTTTTTTGGAGGACCGGTTTGCTTATTTTCCTGACAACTTATGCATGTACATAATGCAGAAAATCGAGGTGGGACTATTTTATTGGGTAGTGAACCCGAAAGCATAGCCCAGCTCCATTGGTTGCCACCTTCTAAACGGTGGTGGATGACTCTGGATCAAGACCACATGAATAAATTAATTTTTTCTACGGCAGAATTCTTTGTCGCACAATAACCTTGGGTCGGCCCCTACAGGAAAATACACAATCGCACTGGGGTGGAGGACCAGGCTCATTTCCCATGTGCAAGCTGGGACCGATGAGCCACAAAAATCAAAGTCAAATGACGGATAATTTTTTATTTTTTTGTTTTTATTTTATATACAAATGGATGGACCAAACCACATGTCAAAAATCTGGTAATAAGCGAGGTACAAAAAAAAGAGTAAGAAACGTTCCGACCTTTAATTGTATGTAAGAAAAGTACTAATTAAGGGTATAACATAAAATAATTTAAAAAATAATTAACATGCAAGTTATTGAGAATGTACAAAATTTTGCATATATAACAATACAAAATTTGGAGTTGGGGCTTGAAAGATATGAATATTTTAAAAAACTTGAATTTGAAAAGAAAGTAGAAGAGAATAGTTCGGCAAAAATTGTACTATGCAGGCCTGCTAAGCTACACCCGGTGAGATAGCTCTATGTGTTACGCCAATCGAAATTCATGAAAAAAAAGGCTGAGACAGACGCTTTAGCCAGCACAGTGGCATGTGTACTTGTGTTTTGTGTGGGCATCTCCCTACCTGAACCAATCGCTACCGGCGGCTGTTTTAAAAAACGAAATGTTTTCCTACTTACGGGTGGCATTGGTGGGTAAATTTGACCAACTTCGAGGGCAATGTTATGACGGACGACCAGAAGCATTATTTGCTTTATTATTAGGGGAAGATTAGGGAAAGAGAGGGAAAGATATCTTGCCGCAGGATGTAAGGGGCGCGAGTTCGATTCCACACCAGGACAATATTTCACTGTAATATTTCTCGCGCTATATAAATACATTGCAGTGATGTGTGTTCGTGGGCCGTCCCACCAGGGTGCTTCGGCGCCGAGTAGGCTCTCTCCATTGTCTAAAAAAAAGAGTAGGCGCTCTCCAAAGAGGCTCCCACTCAACCAATTCCCCACTGCGCATAATGGGCCAGCCCACATGAGGATTTTATTTGTTTCATCTTCTAGTTTTAGAACGCTCCGGTCTGATCACTCAAAAATAAAATAAAAATGTTCCAGTATGTATTATTTTCTCTTATCATTTTCCTTCAGGGTTAATTTTATAATTTGTTTTCTTATTATTTTAATTTTATTTTTTTGTGAAGAATCTTCAAATTCACAAAACTAAAAAAATGGAACTTTTTCATGAATAGATTTAAAATCATGAATTTCTAAAAAATGGAACTTTTTAAAAATTTATTAATATTTCCCAAAGGTTATTAACATTCTTTTATTTTGAACATTTCTTGAAAAAATTGGAACATTTGTAAAATTTCGTGGACATATTTAGAGGAAAAAACATCAACCGGTATAGAAGGAAAAACCGGTTGATCGATTAACGGCTGGCCCAAGGGAGAGTGAGATGTGCGTTTGCTCAAGAAATTAACGAGATTGATAAACGGTGGTCAAGCCAAACGTTCATACACTGGCGGTCACGGGCATCAAAGGATTCTGTTTACTCGGGGCTTATATAGGTTCTTTAATATGAATAGTATCAATACTCCTATCCGCTAGCGGTCATGGATTTTCCTGGATCCTGCCACCTACAGGCTGAGTAAAATGCAATGTGGATGTTGCGACTGGGAAGAACGATAATAAAAAAGGCCATGACAGACGTTACTTGCAGTAGCAACAAGATCTTGAAGTAGCCTCCACAATTACATTTGAAGGCATCATGGATCCTAAAACACTGGAGTCACTTGTCTACGGAGAGGCACTGTCACGGGCATCAAAGGATTCTGTTTACTCGGGGCTTATATAGGTTCTTTAATATGAATAGTATCAATACTCCTATCCGCTAGCGGTCATGGATTTTCCTGGATCCTGCCACCTACAGGCTGAGTAAAATGCAATGTGGATGTTGCGACTGGGAAGAACGATGATAAAAAAGGCCATGACAGACGTTACTTGCAGTAGCAACAAGATCTTGAAGTAGCCTCCACAATTACATTTGAAGGCATCATGGATCCTAAAACACTGGAGTCACTTGTCTACGGAGAGGCACTGTCACTTGCAAACGACCTTCCTGTGAGCCGAGCATGCGTGGCTAGTGATTGCCTCGGAGCAATCACCTCAATTCAAGATGGTACTAGAGGATCATATACTCAATTTGTACATGAAAAATCGGCTTGTAATAATGCATTTGAGGAAACTAGCTTCAAGCACGAAAGAAGAGGATCGAACATGGAAGCTCATAGTCTACCTTGGAGTGTTATCCGTTCTTGGAAGAGTTATCTGGTTTCCTCTAGGCTTCGACAAACAGCGACCGCCGCCAGGAAACCTTCGATCCCTTTGCCTTCGGCTGTCATCTTGGCGCTAAGAGATGAGGGGACCTCACATCATCAAGAATTTTATGATCTTCGTCAACATCTAGTGGTTCTTGTAGGTCTTTTGTGAATAAAGTTACTCCGGTTCTTTCTTTGGCGGTGCCATAGAGCCACGGAGGTTTTTGTCCATGCAGAGTCGATTATTCGTATATGATTAGTTTATGTTATTGTAACCTCTTGGTTTGACTCTTTGTAGAGTTGGAATCTTTCCTCAACACCATAGTGACGATCTTGTGGTTCGAGAACATGCACTTCTAGGGGACCATCCCCAATCTAAGTATGTACATCACTTATGGTTTCCCATCTTCTTTTGATGGGTGACTCAATGGGCTTTCGATAACCTTTACTAGTAATCAACCTTGTTTGGGTAAAAGAATTGAAGCATCGTTGCTCTAGTTCAATTGCAATCAATTAGCGGAAGTCTTGGCAGTCTTCACAGTATTTTATCTTGCAATATTGATATCAGAGAATAAGATATCTTCAAAATATTTTATTGTGATTCTTATTTGTAGGAGTTACCTTGTAGTTTCTTATATCTTGGATTCAAAGCATTGTACCTGTAATATTACAAACAACCCCTAGCATGGCTCTATTTTATTGATATCTTACGAGAAAACATCACACGATTGTGTAATTCCTCTTTACCGGAGAGCATGGGCTTATTTGGTCAAAATGTATCTAGTCTTTATCTGTTTCGTCTTGTGTAGGCAACAATGGTGACTAGTGTAAGTAGGGATGATGGATCTAATGTTAGTCTGCCGATCCTAAAATGGTGAACAAATTTTTTTGATTGAAAGCTTTAAAACAATGACATTTCCCTACGCCAACGAGGGCGTTAGTCCCACGTATTTATCTGTCGAACTTTGGTCATGACGTTTTAGGGGATTATACTAACAACACAATGTAATTACCTCAATTCATTAGAACAACTTCCATTGACTCTCTATATCTATCCTTTTCATTTGTATTCTAGTTCAAGAATCGCTTGCTTTCTCAAATCAGAGATTTGGCTCACGATTGCCCTTTTGAATTCCAGAATAAAGTTACATGTATTTATAAAGAAAAGAATGCAAGTTTTTTTTCTTAAAAGGCATAATACCACGGTAAGCGCGTAAGAGCATCTCCAGCGGAGTCGCCATAATAAATGTCAATGTTGATTTTGGGCTAAATGGCACTCTAGCAGAGTTGCTATATGCCTTCCGAGCTCTATAATTTATGGAGAGCCCTCCATATTTGGCTAATATATCCATTTTTCATCACTATTTTCTTTATAATTTATCCTATTTCACGGATGTAATTCACATTATGATGAAATTTTAATGTCTTTTTCCTTCTAAGTGCAAGGAATACACAGAGAAGGAAACCGCGGGATAGCTGGAAATCTGCACCTAATTTACAATGGAAGAAAAAAATAATTTCCCGAAGCTCCAAAAATACCAGGGAGTTTGGTGAATTGTTTCTATGACATATGAAAATTGGAGAGACCGAAGATGGGACACACTGGTGCCACAGGGGCATGAGATGGTCTGGACGCATGAGGTAGCCGTCTGGAGGCCTGGAAGACCTCCTTTCCCGGTCCTCTTTGGCCCTAAATTTAGAAATTCCCTAGAAAAAACACAGAAAATTATCGGGACTTTATACCGCTGTTTGCAAGGTGGAACTGAGACAGAGCACTTTTTCTCTCCGAGAGAGCGCTAGCACGACAGAAAATGGTGTATAGCAAGCCCTCCTAAGGAGGAAATATGTGGGCTCAAAGTCAGTGCCCCAAGTATATTGAAAGCCCGGGCACTCACACTTTTGGGTTGGTCTAATGGCTACAAAGAAATACTTCTTCTGCTATGGATCCTTAGCTACTAAAGACGAATTGGAAATTAGATTCTGGGACGGTAAGTGGCTAGGAAATGATATACTCCAAGAATAATATCCAGCTCTATACAATATTGTGTGTCACATGGGTGATACTATTGCCACGGTTCTGGAACCCTTTCCGTCAAATGTGACGTTCAGACTAGATTTAAATGTCTCAGACTTGAATCATGGAACACTTTGTTACTGAGACTATCCATGGTACAACTTTCACAAGGAGTTGATGCATTTCGTTGGAACCTACACATGAATAGTAAATTCATGGTGGGCTCTGTGTATAGTGCTCTGATCCAGTCAGAGGTGCCAGTTGATGATAATAAGAAGATTTGAAGATGAAGATACCGCTTAAGAATAAAATATTTGCATGGTATCTTCGTCGAGGAGTCATTCTTGCCAGGATAACCATATTAAGAGAACTGGCATGGAAGTAACCAATATATTTTTTGTCATCATGATGAAACAACAAAATACTTATTTTTCCAATGCAAATTGGCCCGTTCTATATGGTCAGGCATCCAAGTAGCTTCTGGCTTGTATCCTCCATGTAGTGTTTCTAATATATTTAGCAACTGATTACATGGGATTGATTACATGTTTAAAATTCTTCTTAGGGTGGGAGCGCTTGCCGTTACTTGGTCGCTTTGGCTATGTCAAAATTATAAGGTTTTTAGTGTTGAAAGTTCTTCTCTTATGCATGTTATCTATAGATGTATCGGTACACTTCGTTTATGGTTGCCTCTGCAATGTGTGGAGAATCGAGACCTGCTTATGGAGGTGTGTACATGCTTGGAGAACACACAAGGGATACTTTTACCCGGCATGAATGGCAGCATGATCTTAGGATTGGCCCTCGCACATTTTAGACGTCATACAATCTTTTCATGACTACTTCTATTTTGTCTTTTTTACTTTTTGAGACTGGACCTGGTTTAGCTTTGTGCATCTTAGTTATGTAGAGGTCGGATGTAATACTGAAACCTTTTAAGTAATAAAGTGCCTTTTATCGAAAAATATGAATAGTGGTTCACTGAGAAAATACTAGGACAGGGCAGTACAGGAGCAATGTTCGGAACGGTGCATCAGGCTTGCCACACAAGCACAATAGATAGAGAGTATAAAAGGATTTCTTGTGGGGTTAAAAGGGATTTCATTGCTCAAGCTGGAAGAAGATCTTCCATACAAAGTTCAGGTACATTAGCAGGGCCTGAACATAGCCAAACTTCTATGCGACCAAAGATAGCTAATCTATGACTGACAACATTTGGTACCTACTAATATGAGCAATAGAACTATCCCTTTCACCTAAAAGTAAATAGACTTCATTGATCAGCATCACATATTGTGATCTATCCACCATCCATGACCGGATCGAATCCGTCGCACTTAGGCAGTCAATCTCAATATCAACCTGGAGTGACGACCATTGCATAGCAAGGTTCAAACCTTCTTGATATGCCGAGAGCTCGGCTTAATGAATGGAGAACCCAAGCTTATGAAAATGCCAAGTTGTTTAAAGAGAAAGTTAAAAGATGGCAAGACAAAAGATTTCAAAAACGGGGATTCAAAGTAGGTGAGCATGTTCTGTTATACAACTCTTATTTCAGATTCTTTGCAGCAAAACTTCTCTCCAAATGGGAAGGGTCGTATATCATCGAAGAAGTTTATCACTCTGGAGCTATCGAGATCAATAGGCACTAATCCGAGAGTGGTCAATGGGCAAAGGATTAAACATTATATCTCAGGTACACCTATTAATGTTGAAACTAACATTGTTCAAATATGACACCAGAGAACACATAAGAGAGACCTTCCGGAGTACTCCGGAATCCTAAAAAGGAGTAGGTATGTGATAAAGTAAGTAAATTGACTCTAAAAATTCCATAAAAATATTTTTGTCCGTTTTGGAATATTAGAAAAAAAATACAAAAATAAGAAACAACCGAGAGGACCCATAAGGAGGTCACAAGGCACCAGGGCACAACCACCCCTTGGGCGCGCCCACGTGCCTTATTGGCCCCTTGTGTTCCTTCCCAACTCCGTTTTCTTCTGGAGTACTTGTTTCGCAAGATAAAATTCTTTATATATACTCCCGGATGTTTTGACCACCGTATCGCAAGATTCTCCTCTATTCTTGTTTCATGTTGTTTTTCTACCATATCCAGACTCCCATGGCTCCTCAAAGGCTCCACACCAAGCACCTGATCGTGCAACCTTCGCTGGGCAAACGCCCATATAGCGAGGTATACTCTGAGTGGGCATCAGGAGAGGAGAATATCAGCAAGGAGGATAAAGCTGAAGAAGTCGTGGGAAGCCAGATTAATGAGGGAGATCAAGCCATACCTATGGAAGAGAGTACAGAGAAGGGAGATATTCTGCAACCCCTTTAGTATCATCTTTCCCCGTCCGAAATTGATACCTTAAGGGTCTTTGAAACCATCTCTGCTCAGAATACATCTCTCACTCGTGAAGTTATTCTGCTGGAGGAGAAAAATCATGCCCTTCGGAACATCAATAGGAATACGGAGGACCTATTCAAGCTAAAGGACAAGCTCACTACCTCATCATCACCACCATCACCAAAGAAATACACTTGAGTACACAGGTATGGGCTCCACCCTAGGCTTATGCCAAGCTTGGGGGAGGTGCCACGGTATCGTATCACCATCACTTTTATCATATTTATCTATAGTTTGATCCTTAGTTATTTCGTCATTTAGAAGAATAGAAGTTTAGTATGATCTACTTTCGAGTGTTAGTTTTGTGATCTATCTATCTCTGTAATCGAGTTGAGATTTATATAGTAAAGATTAGTTTGAGTTTTGCTTCTTTACTTTTATGTTTCAATCTTAGCAATGAAAATAATAAAAAGATCATATGCTAACTACATGGGAAGTAATGACTTTACATAAAGAAAAGTATAAGTGATAAATTTGTTGGAAGTTAACAAACATAGTACTGGTCAATGATGCAATTCATGAAAGATTAATAAGGGAAGAGAAGACTCACATGTAAATATACTATCCTGGACATCGTTTATGATTGTGAGCCCCCATTAAGTATTCTATATCAATTTGTTGACGTTGGACAAGGAAGACAACATAATGAGTTACGTTTGCTTATATTCACACAGAAGTTATATTGTCATGGATCCTCCAACATGTGGTGCTTGCTCAATATCTTTTGCTAGCCAAAAGTCCGCACCAAGTAGAGATACTACTCGTGGATCCAAAACCCTTAAACCCAGTTTCATGCCATTAGAGTCCACTATATCTACCTATGGATTGAATAAGATACTTCAAGTAAGTTGTCATTGGTGCATAAAGCAATAAAAATTGCTCCTAAATATGTGTGATCTTTTATTGTAAGGGATAATAAGCTTTGTACAATCTTGTGATCGGAAAGAAATAAAAATGACAGACTGCATAATAAAGGTTGCTATCATAAGGGGCAATATAAAGTGACGTTCCTTTACATTAAGAGCTTGCACATCCAAAAATGCAAAGTGCACGACAACCTCTGCTTCCCTCTGTGAAGGGCCTATCTTTTACTTTTATGTATTTACTTTTCACACAAGAGTCAATAGTGTAATTATCTATTTCTTTTTCATTTTTTCTCTTTGCAAGCATCATGTGGTGGGGAAAGATCTAGGCACATATATATAGTTGGATATGGGTGATCATGAGTTATTATAGTTGACATTACCCTTGAGGTAAATAAGTTGGGAGGTGAAACTATAAGCCCCTATCTTTCTATGTGTCTGACTGAAACTTTTACTCCATATATATGTCATGACTGTCAGCAATCGTAGAAGATTAAATGATAGTTGAGTATATGGAATTTTTAAACAAAAGCTCTTACATGAAACCCTTCCTGGGAATATGATGAATTGTAATTGCTTTGTTGACTGAGAATAGAGTTTGTTAGTTTTCAAGGAGGTTTATGCTTTATACTTCGTTATTGTGATGAATTGTTACTTGATCATGAGAAGTTTTATGATAATACATATATTGTTGCTATGATAATGGTCATGATGCTATTATGTCCGTATTTTAGTTTTATCAACCTCTCTCTCTCTCTCTCTAAACATGTGGTCATGATTATTGATATCAGCTTTCGCTTCAGGACAAGCGAGGTCTAAGCTTGGGGGAGCAGATATGTCCATTTTGCGTCATGTTTTCCTACTATTATTTATAATGTTTTTATCATTATTACACTTTGTGATGCAATTCTAATGTATTTTCTCTTTTAATTTGTAAGATTTACATAAAAGAGGGAGATTGCCGACAGCTAGAATTCTGACCTGAAAAAGCTATATCAGAGATACCTATTCTGCACAACTCCAAATGAGCTAAAATTTCATGGAGATTTTTTATGGAATATATAAAAAATACTAGAGCAAAGAAGTACCAGAGGGGACCCCCCAGCTACCCACAAGGCACTTGGGCGTGGCCAGTGATGACCCATAGGTGTAGGGGATCAATCGTAGTCCTTTCGATAAGTAAGAATGTCGAACCCAACGAGGAGCAGAAGGAAATGACAAGTGCTTTTAAGCAAGGTGTTTTCAGCAAGCACTGAAATTGTTGGTAACATATAGTTTGGTAGCAAGGTAATTTTTTGTTGGGTAACGCTGCAAGATCTATCCATGGAGACGTATAGCTCCGAGAGGGGAGAGTATTGATACGTCTCCAACGTATCTATAATTTTTGCTTGTTCCATGTTGTTATATTATCATTCTTGGATGTTTTACAATCATTTTATAGCAACTTTATATCATTTTTTGGGAATAACCTATTGACATAGTGCCCAGTGCGACTTGCTATTTTTTGCTTGTTTTTTACTTCGCAGAAAATTAATACCAAACACAGTCCAAACGCAACAGAACTTTTTGGAGAATTTTTCTGGACCAGAAGGAACAACTTGGGCCAAAGAAGTATCAAAGGAGTGCCCCAAGGGGGGCACAACCCACCTGGGCGCGCCTGGGGGCCCAGGCATGCCCTGGTGGGTTGTGCCCACCTCGGTGATGATGTCTACTACACAACCTTCTTGTTGCAGACGTTGTTGGGCCTCCAAGTGCAGATGTTTGTAGGAAAATAGCAAATTTCCCTCAAGTGGATGACCTGAGGTTTATCAATCCGTAGGAAGCGTAGGATGAAGATGGTCTCTCTCAAGCAACCCCGCATCCAAATAACAAAGAGTCTCTTGTGTCCCCAACACACCCAATACAATGGTAAATTGTATAGGTGCACTAGTTTGGCGAAGAGATGGTAATACAAGTGGTATATGGATGGTAGATAAAGGTTTTGTAATATGAAAATATAAAAACAGCAAGGTAACTAATGATAAAAGTGAGCGTAAACAATATTGCAATGCTAGGAAACAAGGCCTAGGGTTCATACTTTCACTAGTGCAAGTCCTCTCAACAATAATAACATGATTGGATCACATAACTATCCCTCAACATGCAAGAAAGAGTCACTCCAAAGTCACTAATAGCGGAGAGCAAACGAAGAGATTATGGTAGGGTACGAAACCACCTCAAAGTTATTCTTTCCAATCAATCCATTGGGCTATTCCTATAAGTGTCACAAGCAGCCCTAGAGTTCGTACTAGAATAACACCTTAAGACACAAATCAACCAAAACCCTAATGTCACCTCAAGTATCCGTAGGTATGATTATACGATATGCATCACACAATCTCAGATTCATCTATTCAACCAACACATAGAACCTCAAAGAGTGCCCCAAAGTTTCTACAGGAGAATCACGACGAAAACGTGTGCCAACCCCTATGCATAGGTTCATGGGCGGAACCCGCAAGTTGATCACCAAAACATACATCAAGTGAATCACGTGATATCACATTGTCACCACAGATACGCATGGCAAGACATACATCAAGTGTTCTCAAATCTTTAAAGACTCATCCGATAAGATAACTTCAAAGGGGAAACTCAATCCATTACAAGAGAGTAGAGGGGGGAGAAAACATCATAAGATCCAACTATAATAGCAAAGCTCACGATACATCAAGATCATATCACCTCAAGAACACGAGAGAGAGAGAGATCAAACACATAGCTACTGGTACATACCATCAGCCACGAGGGAGAACTACTCCCTCCTCGTCATGGAGAGCACCAGGATGATGAAGATGGCCACCGGAGAGGGATTGCCCGCTCCGGCAGGGTGCCGGAATGGGTCTAGATTGGTTTTCGGTGGCCACGGAGGCTTCTGGCGACGGAACTCCCGATCTATTGTGTTCCCCGATCGTTTTAGGGTATATGGAGATATATAGACGGAAGAAGTATGTTAGGGGAGCCATGAGGGGCCCACGAGGGTGGAGGGCGCGCCCCCCTACCTCGTGGCTTCCTCGAATCTTCCTTGACGTGGACTCCAAGTCTCCCGGGTTGCTTTCCTTCCAAAAATAAGTTCCTGAAGTTTCAGGTCAATTGGACTCCGTTTGATTTTACTTTTCTGTGATACTCTAAAACAAGGAAAAAACAGAATCTGGCACTGGGCTCTGGGTTAATAGGTTAGTCCCAAAAATAATATAAAAGTGTATAATAAAGCCCATAAACATCCAAAACAGAAGATAATATAGCATGGAGCAATAAAAAATTATAGATATGTTGGAGACGTATCAGCATCCCCAAGCTTAATTCCTGCTCGTCCTCGAGTAGGTAAATAATAAAAACATAATTTTTGATGCGGAGTGCTACTTGGCATAATTTCAATGTAATTTTTCTTAATTGTGGTATGAATATTCAGACCCGAAAGATTCAAGATAAAAGTTCATATTGACATAAAAATAATAATACTTCAAGCATACTAACAAAGCAATTATGTCTTCTCAAAATAACATGGCCAAAGAAAGTTCATCCCTACAAAATCATATAGTTTAGCCATGCTCCATTTTCGTCACACAAGAATGCTCTCATCATGCACAACCCCGATGACAAGCCAAGCAATTGTTTCATACTTTAGTAATCTCAAACTTTATAAACCTTCACGCAATACATGAGCGCGAGCCATGGATATAGCACTATGGGTGGAATAGAATATGATGATGGGGGTTATGTGGAGAAGACAAAAAGGTGAAAGTCTCACATCAACGAGGCTAATCAATGAGCTATGGAGATGCCCATCGATTGATGTTAATGCAAGGAGTAGGGATTGCCATGCAATGGATGCACTAGAGCTATAAATGTATGAAAGCTCAACAAAAGAAACTAAGTGGGTGTGCATCCAACTTGCTTGCTCATGAAGACCTAGGGCACTTGAGGAGGCCCATTGTTGGAATATACAAGCCAAGTTCTACAATAAAAAAATTCCCACTAGTATATGAAAGTGACAAAACAAAAGACTCTCTATCATGAAGATTATGGTGTTACTTTGAAGCACAAGTGTGGCAAAGGATAGTAGCATTGTCCCTTTTTATTTTATTTTTTTATTTGGCCTTTCTTTATTTATTTGGCCTTTCCCTTTTTGGGGGACAATGCTCTATTAATTATGATCATCACACTTCTATTTATTTACAACTCAAAGATTACAACTCGATATTAGAACAAAGTATGACTCTATATGAATGCCTCCGGCGGTGTACCAGGATGTGCAATGATGCATGAGTGACATGTATGAAAGAATTATGAACGGTGGCTTTGCCACAAATACAATGTCAACTATATGATCATGCAAAGCAATATGACAATGATGGAGTGTGTCATAATAAATGGAACGGTGGAAAGTTGCATGGCAATATATCTCAGAATGGCTATGGAGATGCCATAATAGGTAGGTATGGTGGCTGTTTTGAGGAAGATATAAGGAGGTTTATGTGTGAAAGAGCGTATCATATCATGGGGTTTGGATGCACTGGCGAAGTTTGCACCAACTCTCAATGTGAGAAAGGGCAATGCACGGTACCGAAGAGGCTAGCAATGATGGAAGGGTGAGAGTGCGTATAACCCATGGACTCAACATTAGTCATAAAGAACTCACATACTTATTGAAAAAATCTACAAGTCATCAAAAACCAAGCACTACGCGCATGCTCCTAGGGGGATAGATTGGTAGGAAAAGACCATCGCTCGTCCCCGACCGCCACTCATAAGGAAGACAATCAAAAACACCTCATGTTTCAAATTTGTTAAATAACGTTTACCATACGTGCATGCTACGGGACTTGCAAACTTCAACACAAGCACTTCTCAAATTCACAACTACTCAACTAGCACGACTTTGATATTATTACCTCCATATCTCAAAACAATCATCAAGCATCAAACTTCTCTTAGTATTAAAAACACTCATAGGAATTTTTTTACTAATCTTGAATACCTAGCATATTAGAATTATTTAAGCAAATTACCATGATATTTAAGACTCTCAAAATAATCTAAGTGAAGCATGAGAGATCAATAGTTTCTATAAAAAAAATCCACCACCGTGCTCTAAAAGATATAAGTGAAGTACTACTACCTCTTGAGCACTGCGTTGGATTTCCCCGAAGAGGAGAGGATGATGCAGCAAAGTAGCGTAAGTATTTCCCTCAGTTTTTGAGAACCAAGGTATCAATCCAGTAGGAGGCTACACGCGAGTCCCTTGTACCTACACAAAAACAATAGCTCAACGCAACCAACGCGCTTAGGGGTTGTCAACCCCTTCACGGTCACTTACGAAAGTGATATCTGATAGAGATGATAAATAATATTTTTGGTATTTTTGGTATAGAGATGCAAAGTGAAAAGTAAAAGGCAAAGTAAAAAAGCAAAGCAATAATAAAGTGATGGAGATTGATATGATGAGAAAGAGACCCGGGGGCCATAGGTTTCACTAGTGGCTTCTATCAAGAGCATAAGTATTCTAGGTATGATCATGTATATAGGCATCACGTCCGAGACAAGTAGACTGACTCCTGCCTGCATCTACTACCATTACTCCACTCATCGACCGCTATCCAGCATGCATCTAGAGTATTAAGTTAAAAACAGAGTAATGCCTTAAGCAAAATGACATGATGCAGAGGGATAGTTTCATGCAATATGATAAAAAAAACCCATATTGTTATCCTCGATGGCAATGATACAATACGTGCCTTGCTGCCCCTTCTGTCACTGGGAAAGGACACCACAAGATCGAACCCATAGCTAAGAACTTCTCCCATGGCAAGAACAACCAATCTAGTAGGCCAAACCAAACTGATAATTCGAAGAGACTTGCAAAGATAACCAATCATACATAAAATAATTCAGAGAAGATTCAAATATTATTCATAGATAGACTGGATCATAAACCCACAATTCATCGGTCTCAACAAACACACCGCAAAAAGAAGATTACATCGAATAGATCTCCATGAGAGAGGGGGAGAACATTGTATTGAGATCCAAAAAGAGACAAGAAGCCATCTAGCTACTAACTATGGACCCATAGGTCTGAAGTAAACTACTCACACTTCATCGGAGGGGCTTGGATGATGATGTAGAAGCCCTCTGTGAACGAAGCCCCCTCCGGCGGAGCTCCGGAACAGACCCCAAGATGGGATCTCGTGGATACAAAAAGTTGCGGCGGTGGAATTAGGTTTTTGGCTCCGTATCTGATCGTTTGGGGGTACGTATGTATATATAGGAGGAAGAAGTACGTCGGTGGAGCTTCGAGGGGCCCACGAGGCAGGGGGCGTGCCCTCCATCGTCGTGACCGCCTCGTGGCTTTCTTGACGGAGGGTCCAAGTCTCATGGGTCTTATCTGATGAGAAAATCGCGTTCCCGAAGGTTTCATTCCGTTTGGACTCCGTTTGATATTCTATTTCTTCGTAACACTGAAATAGGCAAAAAAAACAACAATTCTGGGTTGGGCCTCCGGTTAATAGGTTAGTCCCAAAAATAATATAAAAGTCGAAAATAAAACCCAATATAGTCCAAAACAGTAGGTAATATAGCATGGAGCAATCAAAAATTATAGATACGTTGGAGACGTATCAAGCATCCCCAAGCTTAATTCCTGCTCGTCCTCGAGTAGGTAAATGATAAAAACAGAATTTTTGATGCGGAGTGCTACTTGGCATAATTTCAATGTCATTCTTCTTAATTGTGGTATGAATATTCAGATTCAAAAGATTCAAGACAAAAGTTCATATTGACATAAAAATAATAATACTTCAAGCATACTAACAAAGCAATTATGTCTTCTCAAAATAACATGGCCAAAGAAAGCTATCCCTACAAAATCATATAGTCTGGCTATGCTCTATCTTCACCACACAAAGTATTTAAATCATGCACAACCCCGATGACAAGCCAAGCAATTGTTTCATACTTTTGACATTTTCAAAACTTTTTCGATCTTCATGCAATACATGAGCGTGAGCCATGGATATAGCAGTATATGTGGAATAGAATGGTGGTTGTGGAGAAGACAAAAAGAGGGGAAGATAGTCTCACATCAACTAGGCGTATCAACGAGCTATGGAGATGCCCATCAATAGATATCAATGTGAGTAAGTAGGGATTGCCATGCAACAGATGCACTAGAGCTATAAGTATATGAAAGCTCAATAAAAGAAACTAAGTGGGTGTGCATCCAACTCGCTTGCTCACGAAGACCTAGGGCATTTTGAGGAAGCCCATCATTGGAATATACAAGCCAAGTTCAATAATGAAAAATTCCCACTAGTATATGAAAGTGACATAATGAGAGACTCTCTATCATGAAGATGATGGTGCTACTTTGAAGCACAAGTGTGGTAAAAGGATAGTAACATTGTCCCTTCTCTCTTTTTCTCTCATTTTTTTGTTTGGGCCTTCTCTTCTTTTTTTATAGCCTCTTTTTTTTCGTCCGGAGTCTCATCCCGACTTGTGGGGGAATCATAGTCTCCATCATCCTTTCCTCACTTGGGACAATGCTCTAAAAGTGATGATCATCACACTTTTTATTTTTCTAACAACTCAACAATTACAACTCAATACTACAAAATATGACTCTATATGAATGCCTCCGGCGGTGTACTAGGATATACAATGAATCAAAAGTGACATGTATGAAAGAATTATGAATGGTGGCTTTGCCACAAATACGATGTCAACTACATGATCATGCTAGCAATATGACAATGATGGAGCGTGTCATAACGAACGGAACGGTGGAAAGTTGCATGGCAATATATCTCGTAATGGCTATGGAAATGCCATGATAGGTAGGTATGGTGGCTGTTATGAGGAAGGTATTTGGTGGGTGTATGATACCGGTGAAAAGTGTGGGGTATTAGAGAGGCTAGCAATGGTGGAACGAAGGAAAGTGCGTATAATCCATGGACTCAACATTAGTCATAAAGAACTCATATACTTATTGCAAAAATCTAGAAGTTATCAAAGCAAAGTATTAAGCGCATGCTCCTAGGGGGATAGATTGGTAGGAAAATACCATCGCTCGTCCCCGACCGCCACTCATAAGGAAGACAATCAATAAATAAATCATGCTCCGACTTCATCACATAACGGTTCATCATACGTGCATGCTACGGGAATCACAAACTTTAACACAAGCATTTCTCAAATTCACAACTACTCAACTAGCATGACTCTAATATCACCATCCTCATATCTCAAAACAATTATCAAGCATCAATTTTTTTTCTTAGTATTCAACGCACTCAAAAGAAAGTTTTACAAATCTTGAATACCGAGCATATTATTATTAAGCAATTTACCATGCTATTAAGACTCTCAAAATAATCTAAGTGAAGCATGAGAGATCAATAGTTTCTATAAAACAAATCCACCACCGTGCTCTAAAAGATATAAGTGAAGCACTAGAGCAAAATTATATAACTCAAAAGATATAAGTGAAGCACTAGAGTAAAACTATAGAGCTCAAAAGATATAAGGGAAGCACATAGAGTATTCTATCAAATTCAAAATTATGTATGGCTCTCTCAAAAGGTGTGTACAGCAAGGATGATTGTGGTGGACTAAAAAGCAAAGACTCAAATCATAAAAGACACTCCAAGCAAAACACATATCATGTGGTGAATAAAAATATAGCTCCAAGTAAAGTTACCGATAGAAGTAGATGAAAGAGGGGATGCCTTCCGGGGCATCCCCAAGCTTTGGATTTTAGGTGTCCTTAGATTATATTGGGGGTGCAATGGGCATCCCCAAGATTAGGCTGTTGCCACTCCTTGTTCCATAATCCATCGAATCTGTACCCAAAACTTGAAAACTTCACAACACAAAACTTAAAGTAGAAAACTCGTGAGCTCCGTTAGCGAAAGAAAACAAAAGACCACTTCAAGGTACTGTAATGAACTCATTCTTTATTTATATTGGTGTTAAAACTACTGTATTCCAAATTCTCTATGGTTCATAAACTATTTTACTAGCCATAGATTCATCAAAATAAGCAAACAACACACGAAAAATAGAATCTGTCAAAAACAGAACAGTCTGTAGTAATCTGTAGCTAGCGCAAGATATGGAACCCCGAAAATTCTAAAATAAATTGCTGGACATGAGTAATTTATCTATTAATCATCTGCAAAAAATAATTAACTAAATAGCACTCTTAAAATAAAAATGACAGTAGTTCTCGTGAGCGCTAAAGTTTCTGTTTTTTACAGCAAGTTCAACAAGACTTTCCCCAAGTCTTCCCAACGGTTCTACTTGGCACAAACACTAATTAAACACAAAAAACACAACCAAAACGTAGGCTAGATAATTTATTTATTACTAAACAGGAGAAAAAAGCAAGGAATAAAAATAAAATTGGGTTGCCTCCCAACAAGCGCTATCGTTTAACGCCCCTAGCTAGGCATAACAAGCAAGAATAGATCTAGGTATTGCCATCTTTGGTAGGCAATTCTTCAATGAGGCATCTATCTCCCTTAAGAATTTCTTTCTTTCTAGTGATTATCAAACTCTTAGGCACAAGATCGAAAATTTCATTTGTAGCAATTGGTTCCTTAATGATAGCAAAAAGATTGGGACGAATACTTATAGATTTAAGATCCGCAGTTTCCTTACTAGATGATTCACCCTTATTTTTAGGAACATACATAAGCTTGGCAATTTTAGTAGGAGGACTTGGAGTATTATTTACGGAAGAAAAAGCGGTTCCCAAGTTTGTAATGATACCCTCAAGTTATCGATTCTAGTGGAATCTAGATTTATTTTCTCATTAACTATGGGTTCCTTTTCCTTAATATTTTTCAAAGTCATTCCTACCTTAGATCCATATTGGGTAATTTGATTGTGGATCTTTTTATCTAGATTTTCAATTAATTCAATGGTAGCAACTTTATTTTCAATAATTTCAAGTCTTTGCATAACATGCTCCAAAGTTAACATAGTTCCATTAACCAAAAGAGGTGGTGAGCCAAATAAATCTAACATAACATTATAAGAATCAAAAGTATGGCTACCCAAGAAATTCCCTCCGGTAATAGTATCAAGGATATATCTATACCAAGGACTAGCACCTACATAAAAATTGCGGAAAAGAACTGAAGTAGATTGCTTCCTCGTAGATCTATTTTGAGCATTGCAAATTCTATACCAAGCATATTTTAGATTTTCTACCTCCCTTTGTTTAAAATTTAGAACTTCATTCTTGGGAGACAACGGAGAAGATATGAGACTAGCCATGACGACAAGCGAGCAAACTAATACACAAGCAAACAAAAAGGCAAACGGGCAAAAAGAGGCAAATAGAGAAAGAGAGGGATGATAGAGAGAGAGGGTGAATAAAACGGCAAGGGTGAATTGGGGGGAGAGGAAAACGAGAGGCAAATGGCAAATAATGTAATGCGGGAGATAGGGATTGTGATGGGTACTTGGTATGTTGACTTTTGCGCAGACTCCCCGGCAACGGCGCCAGAAATTCTTCTTGCTACCTCTTGAGCACTGCGTTGGATTTCCCCGAAGAGGAGAGGATGATGCAGCAAAGTAGCGTAAGTATTTCCCTCAGTTTTTGAGAACCAAGGTATCAATCCAGTAGGAGGCTACGTGCGAGTCCCTCGTACCTACACAAAAACAATAGCTCAACGCAACCAACGCGCTTAGGGGTTGTCAATCCCTTCACGGTCACTTACAAAAGTGACATCTGATAGAGATGATAAATAATATTTTTGGTATTTTTGGTATAGAGATGCAAAGTGAAAAGTAAAGGCAAAGTAAAAAGCAAAGCAATAATAAAGTGATGGAGATTGATATGATGAGAAAGAGACCCGGGGGCCATAGGTTTCACTAGTGGCTTCTCTCAAGAGCATAAGTATTCTACGGTGGGTGAACAAATTACTATTGAGCAATTGACAGAATTGAGCATAGTTATGAGAATATCTAGGTATGATCATGTATATAGGCATCACGTCTGAGACAAGTAGACCGACTCCTGCCTGCATCTACTACTATTACTCCACTCATCGACCGCTATCCAGCATGCATCTAGAGTATTAAGTTAAAAATAGAGTAACACCTTAAGCAAGATGACATGATGTAGAGGGATAGTTTCATGCAATATGATAAAAAAAACCATCTTGTTATCCTCGATGGCAACGATACAATACGTGCCTTGCTGCCCCTTCTGTCACTGGGAAAGGACACCGCAAGATCGAACCCAAAGCTAAGCACTTCTCCCATGGCAAGAACAACCAATCTAGTAGGCCAAACCAAACAGATAATTCGGAGGGACTTGCAAAGATAACCAATCATACATAAAAGAATTCAGAGAAGATTCAAATATTATTCATAGATAGACTGGATCATAAACCCACAATTCATCGGTCTCAACAAACACACCGTAAAAATAAGATTACATCGAATAGATCTCCACGAGAGAGGGGGAGAACATTGTATTGAGATCCAAAAAGAGAGAAGAAGCCATCTAGCTACTAACTATGGGCCCGTAGGTCTGAAGTAAACTACTCACACTTCATCGGAGGGGCTTGGATGATGATGTAGAAGCCCTCTGTGATCGATGCCCCCTCCGGCGAAGCTCCAGAACAGGCCCCAAGATGGGATCTCGTGGATACAGGAAGTTGCGGCGGTGGAATTAGGTTTTTGGCTCCATATCTGATCGTTTGGGGGTACGTAGGTATATATAGGAGGACGAAGTACGTCGGTGGAGCTTCGAGGGGCCCACGAGGCAGGGGGGCGCGCCCTGGGGGGGGCCCTCCACCCTCGTGTCCGCATCGTGGATTTATTGACGGAGGGTCCAACTCTCCTGGGTCTTATCTGATGAGAAAATCGCGTTCCCGAAGGTTTCATTCCGTTTGGACTCCGTTTGATATTCTGTTTCTCCGAAACACTGAAATAGGCAAAAAAAACAACAATTCTGGGCTGGGCCTCCGGTTAATAGGTTAGTCCCAAAAATTATATAAAAGTGGAAAATAAAGCCCAATATAGTCCAAAACAGTAGGTAATATAGCATGGCGCAATCGAAAATTATAGATACGTTGGAGACGTATCAAGTACTAGAGCAAACTATATAACTCAAAAGATATAAGCGAAGCACATAGAGTATTCTAACAAATTCCAAATCATGTATGACTCTCTCAAAAGGTGTGTACAGCAAGGATGATTTTTGTAAACTAAAAGGCAAAGACTCAAATCATACAAGACGCGCCAAGCAAAACACATATCATGTGGTGAATAAAAATATAGCTCCAAGTAAAGTTACCGATAGAAGTAGACGAAAGAGGGGATGCTTTCCGGGGCATCCCCAAGCTTAGGCTCTTGTTTGTCCTTGAATATTACCTTGGGGTGCGTTGGGCATACCCAAGCTTAGTCTCTTTCCACTCCTTATTCCATAGTCCATCGAATTTTTACCCAAAACTTGAAAACTTCACAACACAAAACTTAACAGAAAACTCGTAAGCCCCATTAGCGAAAGAATACAAAACATTACTTCAAGGTACTGTAATGAACTCATTCTTTATTTATATTGGTGTTAAACCTACTGTATTCCAACTTCTCTATGGTTTATAAACTCTTTTACTAGCCATAGATTCATCAAAATAGGTAAACAACACATGAAAAACAGAATCTGTCAAAAACAGAACAGTCTGTAGTAATCTGTAACTAACGCAAACTTCTGGAACCCCAAAAATTCTAAAACAAATTTATGGACGTGAGGAATTTATCTATTAATCATCTGAAAAAATAATTAACTAAATATAACTCTCCAAATAAAAATGGCAGCAATTCTCGTGAGCGCTAAAGTTTCTGTTTTTTACAGTAAGATCAACAAGACTTTCCCCAAGTCTTCCCAACGGCTCTACTTGGCACAAACACTAATTAAAACATAAAAAACTCAATCATAACAGAGGATAGATTAATTATTTATTACTAAACAGGAGCAAAAAGTAAGGAATAAAAATAAAGTTGGGCTGCCTCCCAACAAGCGCTATCGTTTAACGCCTCTAGCTAGGCATGATGATTTCAATGATGCTCACATAAAGGATAAGAATAGAAATATAAAGAGAGCATCATGAAGAATATGACTAGAAAATTTAAGTCTAACCCACTTCCTATGCATAGGGATTTTGTGAGCAAACAACTTGTGGAAACAAGAATCAACTTGCATAGGAAGGTAAAACAAGCATAACTTCAAAACTTTAAGCACATAGAGAGGAAACTTGATATTATTGCAATTCCTACAAGCATATATTCCTCCCTCATAATAATTTTCAGTAGCATCATGAATGAATTCAACAATATAACCAGCACCTAAAGCATTCTTTTCATGATCTACAAGCATAGAAATTTTATTACTCTCCACATAAGCAAAATTCTTCTCATTCGGAATAGTGGGAGTATCATAAGAAACTCGAATACTATAAATTGTTTCCACATTAAAAGAGTAATGTTCAGAAAAGGGGTAACCATAATCATGACAAGTTTTATAAATATAACCACTACTTTTTATAGCAGAAGTATCATCACAATAATAATCATAGGTAGGAGGCATGCTATCATCATTATAAATTTGCATATCAAAACTTGGGAGACTAAAAATATCATCTTCATTAAACGTAGCATCCCCAAGCTTGGGACAAACATTAATTGCAGCAAATATATTCTCGAAAACATCATCTTCATCAAACATAGCATTCCCAAGCTTGGGACTTTTCATATCATAAGCATAATCACTCTCATCATTAATAGTATGGATAGCACCAATAGTATAACAATTATCATATTCTTCCAAGAAAGTGCCAAAAAGATTTTCAAGATCATAAGAATTATCATTATCTTCCACAATTATATTTTCATGAGGCACAATAGTAATAAGAGTGGCATTATTTGGGAGAGATGTCTTTTTACCTCTCTTCCTTTTCTTTTCTTCTTCACCACATCATGTGTGGGTTCAATCCTCTTTTTGGAGCTCCTTATTAATGAGATTGGTTGAATAGAAGGCTCCTCCTCGTTACCTGATTCATCATAAGAAATAATAGGAGGATATTGGGAAGTCTCTTCCCTTTCATTAGTATTCTCTTCATCTTCTATTTACTTTATTTTCTTTATGTAATTGGCAATATAAGGATTTTCAATACAATTCACCGCAGAATACATATAAATTTCCTCTAGATCAAACCCAAGAATTTTATAACGGGCAAACTCTGGAAGATGCTTAGTTATACGTTTCATTTCTTTGTAGCCCATAAGCAAACTAAGTTCATTATAATGTGCAAGGGAAATCAAGTCATCACAATTTTTGGACACGATTAGATCATGAAACAATTTGCATCGGATAGCTAAATGACCTTGTTCATTGCAAAGTCCACAAGTACGGCCAAGAAAATTTAAATTTTCAGCACAATCATCTAGCCTTTCTTGCAACAATTTATTTCTAAGTACTTATGCCTCATGCAATATCTATCTTCCCTATTTGGTGTGTACTTACAAACCCAATGCACTCCACAAAAATTGACATGTTTATAGGAGACATTTTCATCATAACTAGTGCAATCATCATTAGTACCATGGATATTCAAGGAGTTCATACTAACAACATTGCAATCATGCTCATCATTCAAAGATTTAATGCCAAACATTTTAATGCATTCTTCTAACACTTTGGCACAATTTTCCTTCCCATCATACTCACGAAAGATATTAAAAAGATGAAGCGGGTGAGACAAACTCAATTCCATTTTTTATTGTTTTCTTTTATAAACTAAACTAGTGCTAAAACAAGAAACAAAAAGACTCGATTGCAAGATCTAAAGATATACCTTCAAGCACTCACCTCCCCGGCAACGGCGCCAGAAAAGAGCTTGATGTCTACTACACAACCTTCTTCTTGTAGACGTTGTTGGGCCTCCAAGTGCAGAGGTTTGTAGGACAGTAGCAAATTTCCCTCAAGTGGATGAACTAAGGTTTATCAATCCATAGGAGGCGTAGGATGAAGATGGTCTCTCTCAAGCAACCCTGCAACCAAATAACAAAGAGTCTCTTGTGTCCCCAACACACCCAATACAATGGTAAATTGTATAGGTGCACTAGTTCAACGAAGAGATGGTAATACAAGTGGTATATGGATGGTAGATAAAGGTTTTTGTAATCTGAAAATATAAAAACAACAAGGTAACTAATGATAAAAGTGAGCGTAAACGGTATTGCAATGCTAGGAAACAAGGCCTAGGGTTCATACTTTCACTAGTGCAAGTCCTCTCAACAATAATAACATAATTGGATCACATAACTATCCCTCAACATGCAACAAAGAGTCACTCCAAAGTCACTAACAGCGAGAGCAAACGAAGAGATTATGGTAGGGTACGAAACCACCTCAAAGTTATTCTTTCCAATCAATCCGTTGGGCTATTCCTATAAGTGTCACAAACAGCCCTAGAGTTTGTACTAGAATAACACCTTAAGACACAAATCAACCAAAACCCTAATGTCACCTAGATACTCCAGTGTCACCTCAAGTATCCGTAGGTATGATTATACGATATGCATCACACAATCTCAGATTCATCTATTCAACCAACACATAGAACCTCAAAGAGTGCCCCAAAGTTTCTACAGGAGAATCATGACGAAAACATGTGCCAACCCCTATGCATAGGTTCATGGGCGGAACCCGCAAGTTGATCACCAAAACATACATCAAGTGAATCACGTGATATCGCATTGTCACCAGAGATACGCACGGCAAGACATACATCAAGTGTTCTCAAATCTTTAAAGACTCAATCCGATAAGATAACTTCAAAGGGGAAACTCAATCCATTACAAGAGAGTAGAGGGGGGAGAAAACATCATAAGATCCAACTATAATAGCAAAGCTTGCGATACATAAAGATCATATCACCTCAAGAACATGAGAGAGAGAGAGATCAAACACATAGCTACTGGTACATACCATCAGCCCCGAGGGAGAACTACTCCCTCCTCGTCATGGAGAGCACCGGGATGATGAAGATGGCCATCGGAGAGGGATTGCCCCCTCCGGCAGGGTGCCGGAACGGGTCTAGATTGGTTTTCGGTGGCTACGGAGGCTTCTGGCGGCGGAACTCCCCGATCTAGTGTGTTCCCAGATCGTTTTAGGGTATATGGAGATATATAGGCGGAAGAACTACGTCAGGGGAGCCACGAGGGTGGAGGGCGCGCCCAGGGGGGGTGGGCGCGCCCCCTACCTCGTGGCTTCCTCGAAGCTTCCTTGACGTGGACTCCAAGTCTCCCGGGTTGCTTTCCTTCCAAAAATAAGTTCCGTGAAGTTTCAGGTCAATTGGACTCCGTTTGATTTTCCTTTTCTGCGAGACTCTAAAACAAGGAAAAAACAAAAATTGGCACTGGCACTGGGCTCTGGGTTAATAGGTTAGTCCCAAAAATAATATAAAGGTGTATAATAAAGCCCATAAACATCCAAAACAAAAGATAATATAGCATGGAGCAATCAAAAATTATAGATACGTTGGAGACGTATCAGGTGACCTCCCGCACCGCCTCCTTGCTCTAAAAATACCCCGAAAATCCCAAAACCCGAGGGGAGTCGACGAAACACAATTCCAGCCGCCGCAAGTTCCAGAACCACCAGATCCAATCTAGACACCATCACAGAGGGGTTCATCATCCTCATTGATGCCTCTCCGATGATTGCTACTTCTTGAGCTTGCGTTGGTTTTTCCCTTGAAGAGGAAAGGGTGATGCAGCAAAGTAGAGATAAGTATTTCCCTTAGTTTGAGAACCAAGGTATCAATCCAGTAGGAGACAATGCACAAATCACCAATACCTGCACAAACAATCAAACAACTTGCACCCAACGCGATAAAGGGTTGTCAATCCCTTCACGGTCACTTGCAAAAGTGAGAACTAATAGAGATAGATGAAACTAAGCAAAAGGTAAAGTAAATATTTTTGGTATTTTTGGTTTATAGACCAGAAAGTAAAAGATTGCAAAATAATAGATCGGAAACTTATATGATGGAAAATAGACCCGGGGCCCATAGGTTTCACTAGAGGCTTCTCTCAAGATAGCAAATAATTCGGTGGGTGAACAAATTACTGTCGAGCAATTGATAGAAAAGCGCAAAGTTATGACAATATCTAAGGCAATGATTATGAAATATACGCATCACGTCCGTGTCAAGTAGACCGACTCTTGCCTGCATCTACTACTATTACTCCACACATCGACGGACTCTTGCCTGCATCTAGAGTATTAAGTTCATGAAGAACTGAAAGGATCGAGAAGAGGTGTCTAGAGGGGGAGGGTGATTAGACCATCAACAACGAAAAGTAGCAGTTTTTAAGTACTTTAAGTTAAGGTGGAGTTTTAGCACAAGTTTAAACATTCACAATACATTTCAAGCAAGCATGGCAAGAGTATATGAGCAGCGGAAAGTAAAGCATGCAAGTTGCAAGAAAGTAAAGGGTTGGGATTGGAGTGTGCAAACGCAATTGGAGACACGGAGATTTTTGGCGTGGTTCCAATAGGTGGTGCTATCGTACATCCACGTTGGTGGAGACTTCAAACCACGAAGGGTAATGGTTGCGCGAGTCCACGAAGGGCTCCACCCACGAAGGGTCCACGAAGAAGCAACCTTGTCTATCCCACCATGGTCATCGCCCACAAAGGACTTGCCTCACTTGGGTAGATCTTCACGAAGTAGGCGATCTCCTTGCCCTTACAAACTCCTTGGTTCAACTCCACAATCTTGACGGAGGCTCCCAAGTGACACCTAAGCAATCTAGGAGACACCACTCTCCAAAAGATAATAGATGGTGTGTTAATGATGAACTCCTTGCTCTTGTGCTTCAAATGATAGTCTCCCCAACACTCAACTCTCTCTCACAGATTTGGATATGGTGGAAAGATGATTTGATGGAAAGCAACTTGGGTAAGGCTAGAGCTCAAGATTCTTGTGGTTGGATTGGAATGTCTTGGTCTCAACACATGAGTAGGTGGTTCTCTCTCAGAAAATGAGTAGTGGAAGTGTAGGCACGTTCTGATGGCTCTCTCCTCGATGGAGAATGGGTGGAGGGGTATATATAGCCTCCATACAAAATCTAGCCATTACACACAATTTACCAAACTCGGTGGGACAGAATAGTGAAACTCGGTCAGACCGATATGGCTCAAAATGTGAACATTAGAGTTTTTGGTGGGACTGACATGATCAACTCGGTGGGACCGATGTGCTAGGGTTAGGGTGAAACCTCAACTCGGTTTGACCGATTACACAAACTTGGTGAGACCGATTTTGGTAATAAGAGAACAGAGAGTTGGTCAAGCAAACTCGGTGGTTGCATGTCTCGGTGGGACTAAAATAATTGCAACAGGCAACAGAGAGTTTGCAAGCCCATCTCCGTGAGACCGAGATCCCATCGGTGAGACCAAACTGATTAGGGTTTCTGGCAGTGGCTATGTCAAGTGAACTCAGTGGCGCCAGATAGAGCAAATCGGTGGGGCCAAGTTTGACTTTAGGTTTAGGACATATGTGGAAATGAGAAAGTGGTTGAGGGCTTTGGAGCATATCACTAAGCACTTTGAGCAAGCAAGTCATTAAGAAACACCTCATCCCCTTTTAATAGTATTGGCTTTTCCTATGGACTCAATGTGATCTTGGATCACTAAAATGAAAATGTAGAGTCTTGAGCTTTTGCCAATCTTTGTCCTTAGCTTCTTGAAGGGGTTCCACGTCCTCTTGTCCATGCCACGCCTTTGTTGAACTATCTGAAGTATAGTAGATGAAAATATTAGTCCAACAAGAGATATGTTGACATTAATTATCAAAATCACCTAGGGAGCACTTGTGCTTTCAAGAATAGAGTAACGCTTTAAGTAAGATGACATGATGTAGAGGAATAAACTCAAGCAATATGATGTAAACCCCATCTTTTTATCTTCGATGGCAACAGTACAATACGTGCCTCGCTGCCCCTACTGTCACTGGGAGAGGACACAACAAGATTGAACCCAAAGCTAAGCACTTCTCTCATTGCAAGAAAAACCAATCTAGTTGGCCAAACCAAACCGATAGTTCGAACAGAATTACAAAGATATCAAATCATGCATAAAAGAATTTAGAGAAGATTCAAATAATATTCATAGATAAGCTGATCGTAAATCGACAATTCATCGGATCTCGACAAACACACCACAAAAGAAGATTACATCGGATAGATCTCCAAGAACATCGAGGAGAACATGTTATTGAGAATCAAAGAGAGATAAGAAGCCATCTAGCTACTAGCTATGGATGCGTTGGTATGTGGTAAACTACTCATGCTTCATCGGAAGGGTGATACGTCCATTTTGCATTATGTTTTCCAATTGTTATTTATGATGTTTTTATCCATCATAATACTTTTTTGGAGTAATTCTAATGTCTTTTCTCTCATAATATGCAAGGTATACACAAAGAGGGAGAATTCCGGCAGCTGGAAATCTGGACCTGCAAAAGCTACGTCAGGCCACCTATTCTGCACAACTCCAAACAAGTTGAAACTTCATGGAGAATTTTTATGGAATATATGATAAATATTGGAGCAAATAAGTACCAGAGGGGGCCCACCAGGTGGGCACAACCCACCTGGGCGCACCAGGGAGCCTAGGCGCGCCCTGGTGGGTTGTGCTCACCCAGGCCCACCTTCGGTGCCCATCTTCTGGTATATAAGTCATTTTGACCTAGAAAAAATAAGGATAGGACTTTCGGGACGGAGCGCCGCCACCTCGAGGCGGAACTTGGATAGGAGCACTTTTGCCCTCCGGCGGAGCGATTCTGCCAGGGGAACTTCCCTCCCGGAGGGGGAAATCATTGTCCTCATCATCACCAACAACTCTCCCATCTTGGGGATGGCAATCTCCATCAACATCTTCAACAACACTATCTCATCTCAAATCCTAGTTCATCTCTTGTGTTCAATCATGTTACTGGAACTATAGATTGGTGCTTGTGGGTGACTAGTAGTGTTGATTACATCTTGTAGTTGATTACTATATGGTTTATTTGGTGGAAGATTATATGTTCAGATCCAATATGATATTTAATACCCCTATGATCTTGAGCATGATTATCATTTGTGAGTAGTTACTTTTGTTCTTGAGGTCACGGGAGAAATCGTGTTGCAAGTAATCATGTGAACTTGATATGTGTTCGATATTTTGCTAGTACATATGTTGTGATTCCTTTAGTGGTGTCATGTGAACGTCGACTACATGACACTTCACCATATTTGGGCCTAAGGAAATGCATTGTGGAGTAGCAATTAGATGATGGGTTGCGAGAGTGACAGAAGCTTAAACCCCAGTTTATGCACTATTCCGTAAGGGACCAATTGGATCCAAAATTTTAATGCTATGGTTAGAATTTATTCTTAATACTTTTCTCCATTGTTGAGGAAATCGTTAACTGGTAGCTGCTCAGTCGGCTGGTGAGTAGGGGATTAATAGGCTAATCGGCAAGTTAATCGGCCATTTAATCAATTAATCGGATGATTTATCGGGTAATCGGCTACTCGGGGACCCTATGAGTAGGGATTAATCGGCAAGTTAACTGGTCAATCGGATGAATTCTTGAACAGGGCTTTTCTCATAGTTATGGATGCTTGCGTGAGGGTTAACCATAAGTAGGACGTTTGTTCAAGTAAGAACAGTACCTAAGCACCAGTCAACCCACATACCAAATTATCAAAGTAGCGAACACAAATCAGACCAACATGGTGAAAGTGACTAGATGAAAATCTCGTGTATGTGACACCCCCAATTCAACCGTACAGTAATCATACGCGCAAACATGTACTATCAAGATCAGGGACCCATGGGAAGATATCACAACACAACTCTATAAATAAAATAAGTCGTACAAGCATCATATTACAAGCCAGAGGCCTCGAGGGCTCGAATACAAGAGCTCGATCATAGACGAGTCAGCGGAAGCAACAATATCTGAGTACAGACATAAGTTAAACAAGTTTGCCTTAAGAAGGCTAGCACAAACTGGGATACAGATCGAAAGAGGCACAGGCCTCCTGCCTGGGATCCTCCTAAACTACTCCTGGTCGTGGTCAGCGGGCTGCACATAGTAGTAGGCACCTCCTGAGTAGTAGTAGTCGTCACCGACACTAGCGTCTGGCTCCTGGGCTCCATCGTCTGGTTGTAGCAAACGGGTATAGAAAGGGGAAAATAGGGAGCAAAGCAACCGTGAGTACTCATCCAAAGTACTCACAAGCAAGGAGCTACACTACATATGTATGCATTGGTATCAAATGGAAAAGGGGGTAACATATGTGGACTGAACTGCAGAATGCTGGAATAAGAGGGGGATAGCTAGTCCTTTCGAAGACTATGCTTCTGGTAACCTCCATCTTGCAGCAGAAGAAGAGAGCAGATGGTAAGTTCACCAAGTAACATCGCATAGCATAATCCTAACCGATGATCCTCCCCTCGTCGCCCTATGAGAGAGCGACCACCGGTTGTATCTGGCACTTGGAAGGGTGTGTTTTATTAAGTATCCGGTTCTAGTTGTCATAAGGTCAAGGTACAACTCCAAGTCGTCCTGTTACCGAAGATCATGGCTATTCGAATAGATTAACTTCCCTGCAGGGGTGCACCACATTTCCCAACACGCTTGATCCTCTTTGTCCGGACACACTTTCCTGGGTCATGCCCGGCCTCGGAAGATCAACATGTCGCAGCCCCACCTAGGCACAACAGAGAGGTCAGCACGCCGGTCTAAATCCTATGCACGCAGGGGTCTGGGCCCATCGCCCATTGCACACCTGCATGTTGCGTACGCGGCCGGTGAGCAGACCTAGCAACCTCCATTACAAAGGAAGTTGCGTTATGCGGTCCAACCCGGCGCGCGCCGCTCAGTCGCTGACGTCACGAAGGCTTCGACTGATACCACGACGTCGAGTGCCCATAACTGTTCCCGCGTAGTTGGTTAGTGCGTATAGGCCAGTGGCCAGACTCAGATCAAATACCAAGATCTCGTTAAGCGTGTTATCTTGAAGTAACCACGAACGCCGACCTGGGCCAGGCCCACCTCTCATCTGGTTGGTCTCAACCTGCCCGGTTGCTCCACCACAAAGATCCACACAGAGGGTCGTCGGGAAAGTATGTCCTTCCTGCCCCCAATTCATGGATCAACCGCAGGTACTCAATGAGCCGACCCGACTTTAGTCACAACATATATCATGTGTAGTAGGTATAGTATATACCCATGATCAACACCCGACGTGATCACGGCCCGATAGTATAGCATGGCAAATAGACAAGAATGTAGGGCCACTGATGATAAACTAGCATCCTATACTAAGCATTTAGGATTGCTGGTAAGGTATCAACAGTTGTAGCAACAATGACAGGCTATGCATCAGAATAGGATTAATGGAAAGCAGTAACATGCTACGCTACTCTAATGCAAGCAGTAGAGAGAAGAGTAGGCGATATCTGGTGATCAAGGGGGGGCTTGCCTGGTTGCTCTGGCAAGAGAGAGGGGTCGTCAACACCGTAGTCGTACTGGGTAGCAGTAGCGTCGGTCTCGGTGTCTAGCGAGAGATGAGGGGGAAGAAACAGTAAATATTAAGCAAACAGATGCATGACATGACAGAGCGTGATGCTAGGTGTGTCCTAACGCGGTATGAGGTGGTACCGGTAAAAGGGGGAAACATCCAGGAAAATATCCCCGGGGTTTCGCGTTTTCAGACAGATGAACCGGAGGGGGAAAGTTGCATGTTCGCTATGCTAGGGATGCGTGGCGGACGAACGGGTTGCGTATCCGGATTCGTCTCGTCGTTCTGAGCAAACTTTCATGTACAAAGTTTTTCCATTCGAGCTACTGTTTATTTTATATTGATTTTAAAAGATTTAAATCATTTTTAGAATTCATTTAATTATTTAAATCAGCATTATCCAGAACAGTGTTTGCTGACATCAGCATGACATCAGCAGTTGACCTGGTCAACCTGACATGTGGGTCCAACTGGTCAGTGACACATTTAGTTATCCAGTTTTAATTAATCTAAACATGATTAATTATGGGTGGGCCCCACTGTCATTGACTACTTAATTAACTAACAGTAATTAGTTTAATTAGTTATTTGGTTAATCTAATTATTATTAATTAGTTTAATTAATTGTTTAGTTTAATTAACCAAGATTAATTAAGTTATTTATTTATTTATTTATTTATTTATTTTTCAATCTTTTCATATATATATTTTCGTTCTAGGCGGGGCCCCAATGTCATTGGCCCTAGGGGCTTAGCGGTTGCGGGCAACGGGCGCAACACATGACCCGAATGGGCGCACGCCCAGGTGCAGTCGGACCCGGGAGGGCATCGGAACAGGGAAGGCCGGTGGCCACAGCGTGGCCATGGCCAGAGATGGGCGTGGCCCCGACACAGGCGGCGAGCGGAAGTGGCTGGCCGAGCGGCGGCGGGCTTCGGCCAAGGCAGTCGCGGAAGGGACGAGGGGAGCCGGGAGGAAGCAGACGCGGCCCGATGGTGCGCCGACGGCCAGGGCCAGCAGGCCGCGCGGGCGGGCGTAGGCGGAGGCAGGGCGCAGCGCGGCAACGACGTGTTGAGGCCAAGGCCGAAGTGGCCGGAGCAGGGAATGCGGTGGCGCACGCGAGGAGGGGTGGCCACGGCGAGCGCGAAGGCGTGCGAGGAGGGGTAGTGGGCGCGTGCGGGCGCGCACTTCTCACGGCGGGGCGGCGTGCTGTGCGAGCCGAGGCTCGGGCGCGCGTGACCCAGTGGGGGGGACAGGGCGGTGGCGCGGTGCGTGCATGGGTGGCCGCTAGCGGCGTAGCCGCGGTGAGCGCGAGGCATAGCGGTGCGGTGGAGGAGCAACGGTAGGATCGGCCGGGTGCGGCCGGCAGTGCGCGATGGCAAGCAGCATGGCCACGGCGGGCGGCACGAGCAGCGTGGCAAGGCGGTGGCCGGAGCGGGGCGTGAGGCGCGGGAGAGAGGGGGGGTGAAGGCCGAGCCTCACCGCAGGTGTAGGGAGCATGGCAGTGGGGCACGGGGAGGAGCTCGAGGAAGACGTCGACGGTCACGGGGAGGCGGCACGGCGTCGGGGTTGAGCTCCAGCGACAGGAATCGGCGGCGGCGGCGTGGTCTGTCCCCTCCCCCCTGATTTAGATGGGATCGAGAGTGGTGGGGGAGAGGGAGTGAACGAGTGGGGGAAAGTGAGGGTGTCGGTTAGGGTTTGGGGGAGGTTATGGCGGCGGGGTGGGCCGGCTGGTTGGTTGTGGCCCAGTTGGGCCGGCCTGCTAGCTGGGCCACTCGACCCAGGGGGGTTTCTGTTTTCCTTTTTTTTAGTTTTGGTTTTTCTGTTTTTTTGTATTTTCTTTTCTTTATTTATTTACATTTTAAAACATTTAGGCACTTCCTAAAAAAATGTTTTCTCCACACTAATGACCAGTGCAATATTTGGCACCCACCGAACATTTTTGTTTCAACTTTCGAAAACTTTTGTTGTTTGACATATTTTGAATTTGACTTTTGAACGGGTTTTAAACTAACTAGAGATTAGCAACAGTAATCAGAGATGACATGGCAGCATTAGGAGAGTTTTACTGTAGCCTAATTATCCGGGCCTTACAAATCTCCTCCACTACAAGAAATCTCATCCCGAGATTTAGGAGGTAGAAGGAAACAATGCGGGGATTCATCACGCAGGCAATCCTCGCGTTCCCAAGTGGCTTCATCTTCAGAGTGATGCGACCACTGGACTTTGAGGAATTTGATCGCCTTCTCACGTGTGCGGCGTTCATCTTGGTCAAGAATGCAGACCGGATGCTCTTTGTAGGAGAGGTCCTGTTGCAATTCGAGCGCTTCATGATCCACTGCCCGGATTGGATCCTTGAAACAACGGCGGAGCTGTGACACGTGGAACACACCATGAACCTGAGAAAGGTTCGGCGGAAGCTCGAGTTGATATGCCACTTTTCCACACCTTTCGAGAATAGTGAAGGGACCGATATAGCGGGGAGCTAGCTTGCCCTTGATCCCGAAGCGGTGAGCACCCTTAATTGGTGTAACTCGAAGATAAGCCTTTTCGCGAGGTTGATAGACCATGTCTTTGTGATGACGGTCATACTGAATTTTCTGACGTGACTGTGCGGTCTTGAGATTCTCGCGAATAATGCGGACTTGTTCTTCGGCCTGTTGGATAATATCCGGACCGAAGAGTGGACATTCCCCAGTTTCTGACCAGTTCAGAGGGGTTTGACACTTTCGTACATATAGCACTTCGAAGGGGGACATCTTCAGACTAGCTTGATAGTTATTATTATAAGAGAACTCGACATATGGAAGAGATTCCTCCCATTTCTTGCCTAAGGAAATTACACAAGCTCGAACCATGTCTTCGAGAACCTGGTTGACACGTTCAACCTGCCCTTGCGACTGAGGATGAAACGCAGTACTGAACGACAGATGAGTTCCCATAGCTTCTTGGAAACTTGCCCAGAATCTTGAAGTGAACAAGCTGCCACGGTCTGAACTGATAACCGGTGGAATACCGTGAAGTGAAACAATTCTGGACATGTAGAGAGTTGCAAGCTGACTAGCAGTGATTGTTTCTTTGACCGCCAGAAAATGTGCGACTTTAGAAAGCTGGTCAATGACGACAAGAATAGCATCATCACCTTTCTGCGATTTGGGAAATCCAGTGACGAAATCCATTTCAACATGGTCCCATTTCCATTCAGGAATAGAGATAGGTTGCAGAGTTCCAGCAGGCCTTTGATGTTCAGCTTTGATACGACGACAAACGTCACACTCAGCAACATATCATGCAATGTCTTGCTTCATATTAGACCGCCAGAATCTCTGACGAATATCTTGGTACATCTTGGTACTACCAGGAATAGAGGCGTATCATGAGCTTCTTTCATAACCTCATGTGTCATATCATGGTTTTTCTCTGAACATGGCACCACTAGGCGGCCTTTGAAGTACAAGGCGCCATCATCGGCGATAGTGAAGAATGATGGCTTCCCTTCAGCTAGATGGCGTCTAATCTTGTGGGCTTGAGAGTCATATCCCTGAATTCTCTTGATGGAGTCCAAGAGATCTGGTTCGACAGCCAGGGTATTGAGGGAACCCTGGGAAACAACACGGAGGTTCATCTTGCGAAACTCCTCAGGAGGTGGAGCGAGTGCTCCAGGAGGAACAATATGAAGGTTCAACTTTCTAAATTCTTCGACAAGCGAGGGCTGAACTTTGTGAACCTGGAGGTGGTTGCAGTAAGACTTGCGGCTCAAGGCATCAGCCATTACATTAGCCTTGCCTGGGGTATAGGATATACCCACGTCAAAGTCTGCAACAGTCTCCATCCATCTCTGTTGTCCGAGGTTCAGGTCTAGTTGAGTAAACATATACTTTAGACTTTGATGGTCGGTGAAGATCTCGCAATGATTACCGAGAATGTAATATCGCCACTGCTTCAAAGCATGAATGACAGCAGCAAGCCCGAGGTCGTGAATTGGGTAGTTTTCTTCGTGAGGGCGCAGTTGACGAGAGGCATAAGCAATCACTCTGCGCTCTTGCATTAGGACACAACCTAATCCTTGACGGGAAGCGTCGCAGTAAATGACGAAGTCCTTCTTAGTATCAGGTGGAGCAAGCACTAGGGCAGAAGTCAACTTGTCTCTAAGCGCCTGGAAACTTTCCTGACACTTGTCTGTCCATTCGAATTTGAGACCCTTATGCAACAGATTAGTCAGAGGCCTGGCAATCTTGGAGAAGTTCTCGATGAATCGACGGCAATAGCTGGCGAGACCAAGAAAACTTTGGACTTGCTTGACATTCTTCGGAGGAGTCCAATCGAGAATAGCCTGAACTTGTTCAGGGTTGACGGCAATACCATCCTTGGAGATGACATGCCCAAGATAGGTTACTTCGGGAAGCCAGAATTCACACTTGGAATACTTAGCATAGAGTTGATGCTCTCGAAGCTTTTCCAGCACAAGATGAAGATGTTCAGCATGTTCTTCTTTGTTCTTGGAAAATACCAGGATATCATCCAGATAAACCACGACGAACTTGTCGAGGTAATCCATGAATATGTAGTTCATCAGATGAGATAAAGTGGTTGGAGCATTCGTTAAGCCGAATGACATGACGGTGTACTCGTATGATCCATACTGAGTCACAAAGGCGGTTTTTGGGATATCCTCTTCACGAACACAGATCTGGTGGTAACCCAACCTCAAGTCGAGTTTGTAGAACACTGATGAGCCAGCCAGTTGATCATAAAGATCATTGATCCGATGAAGAGGATATTTATTCTGAATGGTAGCTTGGTTTATAGGACGGTAGTCTTGGACTAATCGGTTCATCCCATCCTTCTTCTTAACAAAGAGAGAAGGTACTCCCCAAGGAGAGCAACTAGGGCGAATGAAACCTTTGACAAGAGATTTGTCGATTTCCTCCTTAAGCTCAATGAGTTAATGCGGCGGCATCTTGTAGGGTCGTTTGGCTATAGGAGTGGTGCCTGGTTTCAAGTCGATGATGAATTCGATAGCTCTAGCAGGGGGAATCCCTGTAAGTTCTTCCGGAAAGACGTCTTGGAATTCACGAACGACGGGAATGTTTTCAATGCCCTCAAGTGGTGCAACGTTCAATGCATTCAAGGCATAAAGTCGTGCCTCGGCATTCTGAACTAGATGAGCCTGGTAAGTAACTATTTCGTCGGAAGGATGTAGCAGATGGACGGTCTTAGTGGCGCAAACTATAGAAGCAGTATGTGCTTTCAACCAATCCATCCCCAGAATGAGGTCAATGTTAGACGACTTCAGGATAATGGGAGAGGCATAGAATTCCAGCCCTTCGATTTCCACGGGGACGTCGATGCCAACCAGTGAGGTTTGACATTGTCCCACGGTTTTTTTACCACTATCGAAGTGTTCATCTCCTCACATTTAATGTCGTGCTTGTATGCAAAATCTTCTGACATGAATGAATGCGATGCTCCTGAATCGAATAAAATAGATGCATGTACTGAATTTATGAGGAGTGTACCCATCACAGTAGCAGGCTGGTCTTGAGCTTCATTAATATCAACATGGTTGGCATGAACACGACCATAAGACCTGGCATTGCTGTTGCGAGGCTGGTTGCTTCCACGACCAGATGCAGGAAGGGCTAGTTGATAATGGTTCTGAAAGCAGTTCCTGGCGAGGTTACCTGGTTGGCCACACTTGTAGCACAGTCCATTATTGGGAGTGGGAACAGGAGCTCAGGGTGGTGGAGCTGGAAGTCTTGGCTGCCTAGTTGGTGGGGGAGGCAGACGCGGTGTAGCATAGGACTGCCTTGGAGCAGGTGCAGTTGGCTGGTACATGCTGTTGGGAATCCATATCTTACGCTTCTGCGAGGACGGGCCCGAAGATGAGCCCGTGTAACGGTTGCGCCTGTGAGAGCTCTGGTGTTCCTGCAGGCCAGTTTCGACATTGATGGCCTTGTTCACCAAGGTGGTGAAATCAGCAAAGTCATGCACCAAAAGTGTGAGCTTGATGTCAGCTTGAAGGCCATCACGGAACTTCTCTTGTCTGAGTGCATCAGTTGCAATGTCTTCTTCAGCATAGCGGGACAAGTCCAGAAACTCCCACTGATAAGCTTCCACAGTTTTGTTGCCTTGGGTGAGGCTGCGGAACTCACGCTTCTTACGGTCCATGACTCCCTGAGGAATGAAGCAAGCACGAAAAGCAGCTTGGAAGTCTGGCCAGGTGATGATTGTTCCAACTGGCAGAGTACGCCTGTGACTGTCCCACCATTGAGCAGCGGGTCCTTTCAGGAAGAAGGAAGCAAAGGTGACATAGCTGGCAGGGGCTACATCAGCACACTCCATCTCATAGGTGATGTCACGGAGCCAGTCATCAGCATCCAGAGGCTGAGTTGAGCTGCGGTACACGGTTGGGTTGAGGCGCATGAAATCCTGCAGAGTCACTTGGGTTGGCTGCTGGTTCATATTGGGGCGAGGAAACTGAGCCATAATATTCTCCATGAACTGGCGATTCAGCTCAAACTATTGCATCATCCCAGCCATGTACTCAGGCGGTGGTGGGGGATGGCCACCATGACCACGACCACCTGGTCTAACCATCCTGCTAATATATAACAGGGGTAGTTCAGCATTGAGAATTTGCAAGGACAAGAATCATTCATGATGAAACATGTATAATGAAAGGAACACGATAGATACTACATAGTAGTTGGCATATCTTACAAAAGTGATCATGCATGGAGTTCGATACACCGAATTCAGTACATAGACTAAAAACATCATAGGCGGCACGCAGGCTCGCGGTGATTGCATCTAACACTAACAAGCAAGCCTACATCAGTCCCAGGAGGAACTGTGGAGGTAGGTGTAGCCTGACAGCTGGTAGTGACGCGACGGGAAGTCCTCCGTGTGAGTAGCCTGGGGTCCACGGATACTCTGGTGCGGAACCCGACGCGCAGGTGGCAGGAGAGGACCAAGTGCGGGAGAGTAGCCTCCCACATCTAGCCAGCCGACACCCTGGGGCATCACGGTCCTGGCAGGGTAGATCACAGAACGCGACAGATCACCAGATCGTACAGAGGGGTGAAACAACATCAGAGCACGGTACAGGTGCTCACGGGTGGTGTACAACTCGTGGCGAAGAGCTCGGTTAGCTCTATCCAGCCCATTAGCATGCAGAACCAGGTTCTGATGGTAGAAGGGCTGTCGGGTGACAGTGGAGTAGGCAGCAGCGTAGTATCCCCCCGCACCAACATCGGAGGCGATAGCAATGTGCCTGAAAGGGGAGGTGTCCAACTCCTGATACTATCCATAAAGACGTGTCAGAGTAGCATAAGCAGCATCGTGGACCACCATGTTGATAGTCACTCCAACACCATGAGCAGTGTGCAGCACGGTAGTGGAGTCATACTCCCGAGAGTAGAGGTGGACGATGGCACGATACTGCTCCTGGTAAAGTCCTGGTACTCCTCGTAGACAGTGTACTCAGGGTGCCAGCGATAACCCAGATAGGTCATCATCTCAACCAACACAGCAGGTGATCCTGAGGCACCAATGGCCGTCGTGTGGCGCACGACCTGTCTCGTGGGCTCCATCTGAAAATAAAGGTGTTTCAAAGGAGTCAAATGACAGTGTGGATAATGTTCAAAATACTACTCTAAGGAACAACTAGGGCTTATCCAACTTTGGGGTGAACGTGGTCACGAGATCCTAATGTTAGAGTTAGTAAAATCATATAACCCGAGTAGAAGAGAGTTCAGAGTCCTGGAGTAAGGATCGAGGAGTAAAAGTTTCTAATACCACCCAAATGGCGACGTGGGCCCGTAAGGCACACAACCATGTTAGTAAAAAGTTTTGTAATGTCTAGACTCGACTTCGGCCAAGGAGTGTGGAAGGGGGATTCCTACAGGCAGTCGGCTCTGATACCAACTTGTGACGCCCCCGATTCAACCGTACACTAATCATACACGCAAACATGTATGATCAAGATCAGGGACCCACGGGAAGATATCAAAACACAACTCTACACATAAAATATGTCATACAAGCATCATATTACAAGCCAGGGGCCTCGAGGGCTCGAATACAAGAGCTCGATCATAGACGAGTCAGCGGAAGCAACAATATCTGAGTACAGACATAAGTTAAACAAGTTTGCCTTAAGAAGGCTAGCACAAACTGGGATACAGATCGAAAGAGGCGCAGGCCTCCTGCCTGGAGTCCTCCTAAACTACTCCTGGTCGTCGTCAGCGAGCTGCACGTAGTAGTAGGCACCTCCCGAGTAGTAGTAGTCGTCATCGACAGTGGCATCTGGCTCATGGGCTCCATCGTCTAGTTGTAGCAAACAGGTATAGAAAGGGGAAAAGAGGGAGCAAAGCAACCATGAGTACTCATCCAAAGTACTCGCAAGCAAGGATCTACACTACATATGTATGCATTGGTATCAAATGGAAAAGGGGGTAACATATGTGGATTGAACTACAGAATGCCGGAATAAGAGGGGGATAGCTAGTCCTTTCGAAGACTACGCTTCTGGTAACCTCCATATTGCAGCAGAAGAAGAGAGTAGATGGTAAGTTCACCAAGTAACATCGCATAGCATAATCCTAACCGATGATCCTCCCCTCATCGCCCTGTGAGAGAGCGACCACCGGTTGTATCTGGCACTTGGAAGGGTGTGTTTTATTAAGTATCCGGTTCTAGTTGTCATAAGGTCAAGGTACAACTCCAAGTCGTCCTGTTACCGAAGATCACAGCTATTCGAATAGATTAACTTCCCTGCAGGGGTGCACCACATTTCCTAACATGCTTGATCCCCTTTGTCCGGACACACTTTCCTGGGTCATGCCCGGCCTCGGAAGATCAACACGTCGCAACCCCACCTAGGCACAACAGAGAGGTCAGCATGCCGGTCTAAATCCTATGCACACAGGGGTCTGGGCCCATCGCCGATTGCACACCTGCACGTTGCGTACGCGGCTGGTGAGCAGACCTAACAACCTCCATTACAAAGGAAGTTGCGTTACGCGGTCCAACCCGGCGCGCGCCGCTCAGTCGCTGACGTCATGAAGGCTTCGGCTGATACCATGACGTCGAGTGCCCATAACTATTCCCGCGTAGTTGGTTAGTGCGTATAGGCCAGTGGCCAGACTCAGATCAAATACCAAGATCTCGTTAAGCATGTTATCTTGAAGTAACCGCGAACACCGACCAGGGCCAGGCCCACCTCTCACCTAGGTGGTGTCAGGACCCCGATTCCAAGTCACATCGATCTAGCATGTAACAACTCATATCGCTTTGCGGCCTCACGCACGGTATTCCCACGGGTGTCGCCTTACTATGGCCCGGGACCGTTTGCGTCTTTTGGCTCACGTATATGATAGTGTCGCTAGCATCCATATGACAGAGAACCCGGGCCGACATGGCTAGTCGTGAACCCAAAGCGGCACCAACCTATGGGGACAGGCATACATGTATCACATCGAGCATGTCGGTCAGCAGCGTGTGAATCCGGGCTGTAGCACTGGGCTAACAGGACTCCGAGAACCCGGGCTGTAGCAGGCTAGGCAGGACTCCGGATGTCACCGCATGACATTTCCCCGAAGGGACAGACACAGGAACGAAGTGAAACACATGCCGGCCAGTCAAGTGTCCTGAGCAGTAGTGCTGGGCTAGCAGGACTCCGGTGAACCGGGCTATAGCAGACTACTATGGCTCATGGAAGCACAAGACTACATTTCCCCATAAGAGAGGCTACCAAGGATAAACAACTAGGTTGTCGGATCCCACACATACCAAGCATTTCAATCATACACACAATATGCTCGATATGTGTAAACACAACATGGCATCACAACATAACTCTACGACTCAAGTATTCATTCATTAGGCTCCGAAGAGCGAGATATTACAAACATGGGTCTCATGACCCAACATTCAGAGCATACAAGTCAAAGCACATGCGGAAGCTTAACATGTCTGAGTACAGACATCTACAAATGAAAAAGGCTGAGAAGCCTGACTGTCTACAAGACCCTCCCAAGGTACAAGATCGTAGCTGAGGTAACGAGGTAAACGTCAAAGTCCAAGCGGAACTACTAGCGGGACTGAAGTCTCTCTACAAAACATAAAATAAGCAAACGTGAGTACAAATGTACCCAGCAAGACTTACATCAGAACTAACTACATATGCATCGGTATCAACAAAGGGGGTGGTGGAGTTAACTGCAGCAGGCCAGCTTTGACTCGGTGGTTATCCTGAACTGTGACTGCAAGTAACTCTTTGAGGTGGCGCACACGAGTCCACAAATTCACCATACCAATACACCACTATGGATCCGCTCCCGTCTCCTTGCGAGAACGCCATCCATAGCACTCATACTTATCTTGCGCATTTTAGACTATCCACTTTCGCTTGTCTATGAACTATGCAAGGGGTCCAAGTTTCCATATCCGAGGAATCCGGCTATTCGAATAGATAATGATAACCCTGCAGGGATGTACTTCTTCACACATGCTCTCGCCACTTACCACCATGTACACGTCGTGTATCTCGGCAACCTTCAAGTGGAAGCCTGGCGAGGGAGTCGGCCATGACCTGACTAACCAACAAGTCTCTAGTCCAGGTTTATCGCCTATTCGGGTTCCATCCGCAAGGAGATCCAGCCGGGGTGTCGCTCATGGCCCCAAACGATGTGAGCAGGGTTCCCAAGCCCACCATCCGGGTGCCACTTGGTACACCGTGCCACTGTGCCTAGTCTGTCCCAAGCCCACCTGTACCGGGTGCCACTTGGTAGACTACTAACACTAACTACAAACACCAAAAACTAGTTGCAACTCCTGGAGAGAGATCGAGTTGATTAATAAGTCGAGAGAGCTTGGAGCGCCCGGAGCCCAATGTGTGGTAGTAACTGTTCATGGATCACAAACACAGAACTTAGTTCCTGAGGACGGCTACAATGAGACAGCCCACCATGTACTCCTACATGGACTCTCACCGCTACCTTTACCAAATCGTGTTCACACACTTAGCTCTCAACGGTAGGACATGTTCACCACGTTCCAATTCATTCCTGATGAATCAAACCTGACTCAACTCTAAGCAATAGCAGGCATGACAAACAAGCATGAATGAGTAGGCACATTAGGGCTCAAACAATTCCTACTCATGCTAGTGGGTTTCATCTATTTACTGTGGCAATGACAGGTCATGCAGGGGAAAGGGGTTCAACTACCGCAGCATGTAACAGTTGAATCGTTGTTTTCCTAATGCAGTAAAAGAGAGCAGGAGCGAGAGAGTGGGATTGTATCGGAATGAACAAGGGGGTTTTGCTTGCCTGGCACTTCTGAAGATAGTATAGTTCTTCATCGGTGTCATCGACCAATTTATCGGAACGGCATCTACTGAGAGGGGACAAACACCGGCAACAGAGAGGAAACACAATCAATGCAATGCAACAATATGATGCATGAATGTGACATGGCAATAATGTTATGATTTGCACTAATGCATCTAGCAACAATTTAAATGAAGTCCATATGGACCAATGGTTCATATGCAAACTCCATATTTAGCATTTAAAATGCCATTAACATGTTTTCACTTATACAGTGGGTACAAGTTGGTTGATCATGCATGAAAGTAGCATAAATGGATAGATTGGATTTTTCTGATAATTTTTCATATATAAATTATTTCATTTGGAGTTACGGTTGAATTTCTATGAATTTTACGAGTTTTGGGTATTTTCTGAAATTTCCTGGATTATTTTAAAACCAGAAAATCAATACTACGCCAGCATGACATCATGCCGACGTCAGCAGGTCAACAGAGCTGACCGGGGTCAAACCTGGTGTGTGGGGTCCACTTGTCACTAACACAGGGGTTAACCGGGTCTAATCCCGCGTTGACTGGGGGTTGACTCGCCGCGGGGCCTTGTGACGCCCCCGATTTGACGTACACTAATCATGCACGCAAATGTGTACGATCAAGATCAAGGACTCACGGGAAGATATCACAACATAACTCTACAAATAAAATAAGTCATACAAGCATCATATTACAAGCCAGGGGCCTCGAGGGCTCGAATACAAGAGCTCGATCATAGACGAGTCAGCGGAAGCAACAATATCTGAGTACAGACATAAGTTAAACAAGTTTGCCTTAAGAAGGCTAGCACAAACTGGGATACAGATCGAAGAAGGCGCAGGCCTCCTGCCTGGGATACTCCTAACTACTCCTGGTCGTCGTCAGCGGGCAGCACGTAGTAGTAGGCACCTCCGGTGTAGTAGGAGTCGTCGTCGAAGGTGGCGTCTGGCTCCTGGGCTCCAACATCTGGTTGCGACAACCAGGTAGAAGGGATAGGGGGAAAGTGGGAGAAAGCAACCGTGAGTACTCATCCAAAGTACTCGCAAGCAAGGAGCTATACTACATATGTATACATTGGTATCAACTGGAATAAGGCTATTATATGTGGACTGAACTGCAGAAAGCCAGTATAAGGGGGGATAGCTAGTCCTTTCGAAGACTACGCTTCTGGCAGCCTCCGTCTTGCAGCATGTAGAAGAGAGTAGACTGAAGTCCTCCAAGTAGCATCGCATAGCATAATCCTACCCGGTGATCCTCTCCTCGTCGCCCTGTGAGAGAGCGATCACCGGTTGTATCTGGCACTTGGAAGGGTGTGTTTTATTAAGTATCCAGTTCTAGTTGTCATAAGGTCAAGGTACAACTCCAAGTCGTCCTGTTACCGAAGATCACGGCTATTCGAATAGATTAACTTCCCTGCAGGGGTGCACCACATAACCCAACACGCTCGATCCCATTTGGTCGGACACACTTTCCTGGGTCATGCCCGGCCTCGGAAGATCAACACATCGCAGCCCTACCTAGGCACAACAGAGAGGTCAGCACGCCGGTCTAAATCCTATGGCACAGGGGTCTGGGCCCATCGCCCATTGCACACCTGCATGTTGCGTACGCGGCCGGAAGCAGAACTAGCCCCCTTAATACAAGAGCAGGCTTACGGTCCAATCCGGCGCGTGCCACTCAGTCGCTGACGTCACGAAGGCTTCGGCTGATACCACGACGTCGAGTGCCCATAACTGTCCCCGCGTAGATGGTTAGTGCGTATAGGCCAGTAGCCAGACTCAGATCAAATACCAAGATCTCGTTAACGTGTTATTATGAAATAACCACGGACGCCGACCAGGGCCAGGCCCACCTCTCTCCTAGGTGGTCTCAACCTGCCCTGTCGCTCCGCCACAAAGTAACAGTCGGGGGCCGTCGGGAACCCAGGCCCACCTCTACCGGGATGGAGCCACCTGCCCCTTCAGCCCCCATCTCCGAACAGTATCACAGGTAATGTAACTGTGTAAAGTATATTGTAAATGCACGTGATCACCTCCCGAAGTGATCACGGCCCAGTAGTATAGCATGGCAGACGGACAAGAGTGTAGGGCCACTGATGGAACACTAGCATCCTATACTAAGCAGTAGGATAGCAGGTAATGGTAACAACAGTAGTAGCAAGGACAGGCTATGCATCAGAATAGGATTAAGGGAAAGCAGTAACATGCTACACTACTCTAGTGCAAGCAGTATAGAGAAGAGTAGGCGATATCTGGTGATCAAGGGGGGGCTTGCCTGGAAGCTCTGTTGTACAAGGAGAAGGGTCGTCGGTGACGTAGTCGTACTCGGTGGCATCAGTGCCGGTCTCGGGGTCTACCGGAGAAGAAGAGGGGGGAAGAAACAGTAAATATTAAGCAAACAGATGCATAGCGATGCATGACATGACAAGTAGCGGTGCTAGGGGTGCCCTAACGCGGTATGAGGTGGTACTGGTGAAGGGGGGAACATACGGGAAAATATCCCCGGTGTTTTGCGTTTCCGGACAGATGAACCAAAAGTGAAATGTTGCAGGTTCACTATGCTAGGGACGCGCGGCAGATGAACGGGCTGCGTATCCGGATTCGTCTCATCGTTCTAAGCAACTTTCATGTTGAAAATAATTTAATCCGAGTTACATATTAAAAGATATGATTTTCTAAAGATTTTATTAATTTCTGGAATTTAATTAATTATTTAAATTAATTCGGAAAATGGATTAATGACATCAACATGATGTCATGCTGACGTCAGCAGTCAACAAAGTTGACTGGTCAACCTGACCAGTGGGTCCCACTGGTCAGTGACACATTTTAATTAAACATTTTAATTACCCTAATTAGTATTAATTAGGGGGGTCTGCCCCACTGCAATACTAATTAAATAGCTAATTAACTAACCAGGTTAATTAGATACTTAATGTTTAATTAGTTTAGTTAGTTGTTTAGTTTAATTAATCAAAATTAACTAAGTTAATTATTTCTCTAATTAATTAATGAATTAATTAATTGTTTTTGTTTTATTTTTATTTTTATTTTTATAAATACGTTCAGGGGGGTGGGGGCCCCTTGTCATTGGCCCAGGGGGCCTAGCGGGTTTGGGCGCGAGTGCGAGAACGGGCGCGGCGTCGCCCGAGCGAGAGCGCCGGCGAGCAGGGCGGCCGCGACTTGGGAGGGGCCGGGCGGAGGATGACGAGGGAAGGGTGGTTGGGGGCGCGTCCACCGGCGCAAGCAGCGGGCGGAGGCGGCGGCGACGTCAGGCGGGTAGCAGCGGGCAGAGCGCACTCGGGCGACGGCCAAGCCATGGTGGATGCACGCCCAGGCGACGCAGGGGCACGGCCAGGGCGCGCGTGTGTGTGTAGGAGCAAGGCAGAGTCAACGTGACGGGAGCGCCGACCATGGTGACTTCTAGCGCGGGACAACAACGACGAGCACGGCGGTCAGAGGATGCAGATCAAGGGGAAGGCAGAGGGGAAAAGCGCGTCGGCTCACATCGTTGACGGGGAGTGGCTCGGGGATGCGCGGGATGCAGTGAAGCCATCGGAACCCACGACGAACGGCGGCGGAGATGAGCTCGATGGCGAGCGTACGTGCTGTCCCGGCTCGATTCAGAGCACGTAGGCGAACGAGACGACTATGCCGAAGCTCCTGGACGCCTCGGAGCGATGAGGGGAGGCCGGTGGCCACCGGATCGACGAGGTTGGTCGGAGGCGCGGTAGCCGTGGTGCGGGAGAGGTCCGAGAAGGCGAGGACGACGCCTGCTGCTTGCTGCCGCGGTGGAGGTCCAAGGATGAAGCAGGATCGAACGGAGGGAGGAGAGGCTGCGAGGGGGGGGTCGGGTATGAGGCGCCTCGCCTCTGGCCTCGATGTGCGGCGGTGCGAGGGGAGGAGGTGAGGGATCGAGCGAGAGGAGTGGGTGCGGTTAGGGTTTCGGGGTGGCTCAGGGGGTAATAGGGGGCGGCTGGGCCGGTTGGCTAGCTGGGCCGCACGGCTAACTAGGCCAAGGCCCAGTCGGGAGGGGGGGTTGTTTTCCTTTTATTTTAGTAATTTTACTTTATTGTTTTATCATTATGCTCATTTAATTTTGTTTTACAAAATATATACAAAAGCACCTAAATTAGTGGGACTAGTTTTACCACTGCCACAAAAAGTCCACACCTAATTAAAATAGTTTAATACTCCATAAATTATGAAAGCCATTTATTTAAATGTTTAAGCTACTGTTTTATTTATTTATTTTAGAGCCTTTAAGCACTTTATCAAAGTTTGGTTTCTCTGCCACAATTACCTATGCAATATTTGGATTACTCCAAACATTTTAGTTTTATTATTTGAAAACTTTTATTGTTTGCCTCTATTTTGAATTTGAATTTGAATCGGTTTCAAACTAACGCGAGATTAGCGACAATAACGGAGGTGATGTGGCGTTATTAGCAGAGGTTACTGTAGCTTGATTATCCGGGCGTCACAGGCCTGCTGTCAGTGGTTGTGGGGTGTCTAGCTGGCAGGGATTAGCACTAATGATAGTGCCACGTCGGCTCGCCGGAGTTTGGCCGGCGGCGACCATTTCGCGCGGCGGAGGGCGTCGGGTTTTAGCTACGGTCGACGGTTTCGAGCGCGGTTTGCGGCTATGGGTTGCTGGTGCACGCGCGCATCTAAAGGAGGCAGCGGAAGTTGCCGGGGTGCAGGGTAGCGGCGGCGGCGACGGGCGGATCGGCGGACGGAGTTCGGCCGGGTGCGGGGACACGGCTGCGGTGCACTGGGAAAGGAACTGGCGGTGGCTTTGGTTCCTGCGGAGCTGATGAGCATGGTGACGCGCGCGGATGTGGGCTGCGGTGGCTCAGACCACGGCGGCGCCATGGCCGGAGGCGGAGGGCTCTCGGGCTCGATGGGGACGACGACTACGCGGCGCAATCGAGCAAGGGGAGAGGGGGGTTCGGTACGTGAGCTCACAGCGAAGACGTAGGGAAGGTCAGCGTGCTTGGGTAAGGCCTAGGGGCGACGAGACGGCGGCGGCGATCTCGGCCAGCCGTGGTTGGAGATGATGTTGCGGGCGTCGCTTCGAGGCTCTCCTCGTCGCGTGGCTCAGCAAGGAGGGACAAGGACGAAGTAGCGGAGCTTCCTAGCCCATTGGCGAGGCGTGGGGTGGCCGGTGGCCGTGGCTATGGCGTGCGGCGACGATGGACGCGCTCAGGCGTGAGAGAGAGGGAAATCCAGGGGAAGGGATGGGGACGAGAGAGAGAGTGAGAGAGAGCCGGGGAGGGTCGCGTGGCGCTCGTCCAGACGCGTCAGGGAGGGGCAGGCAGGCAAGCTGCTGTCGGCGTGGCGCGCTCGCGCCGTGCGTTGCTTCCCCTCTGCCTTCTGGCGAGAGGAGGAAGACAACTGGCAGGGTAGGTGGGCTGCTGGGCTGCACAGTAACGGCCGGCTAGGTGGGCTGCAGGTAAGTCAGGTGAGTTTCTACTTTGTTTTATAATTCCGTTTTGTTTTCTTTTTATTTAATCATTTTGCCACTGATTCAAAAGAATTTCAAAACAGTGACAAAACCCTTTGAATAATTTTATGTTGCTAGATGGACTTTTTCAACAGCACATAAAACATTTCAAAGTTAATTGAAAATATATCCCATATATTATGAATATAATTCCAAATTCAAATACAATAATGATTTAAATTCAGTGCCAAAATAATTCCTTAAAAATGTTCAATATTTTTGGTTTGGATACAAACCCTTGCCAAAATTATCAAACATTAATGAAGGCCATTTTGGTTTCACTGAATGCAAGCTTAAGGGTTCTTGCCCTTTTTTTATTTAAGTTTTTGAGGCTTCCACTTTCCTCAATTCAAGTTTCAGAAATTTAGACATGATGCAAGATGCTTATGAAACTAATTGCAATCAAATTCTAGGGCTTTGACAGGTGGTCTCAACCTGCCCTGTCGCTCCGCCACAAAGATCCACACAGAGGGCCGTCAGGAAAGTATGTCCTTCCAGCCCCCAATTCTTGGATCAACCGCGGGTACTAAATAAGCCGACCCGACTTTAGTCACAACATATATCATCTGTAGGAGGTATAGTATATAGCCGTCATCAACACCCGACGTGATCACGGCCCGATAGTATAGCATGGCAGACAGACAAGAATGTAGGGCCACTGATGATAAACTAGCATCCTATACTAAGCATTTAGGATTGCAGGTAAGGTATCAACAGTTGTAGCAACAATGACAGGCTATGCATCAGAATAGGATTAACGGAAAGTACTAACATGCCACACTACTCTAATGCAAGCAGTAGAGAGAAGAGTAGGCGATATCTGGTGATCAACGGGGCTTGCCTGGTTGCTCTGGCAAGAGAGAGGGGTCGTCAACACCGTAGTCGTATTGGGTAGCAGCGGCGTCGGTCTCGGTGTCTAGCGAGAGAAGAGGGGGAAGAAACAGTAAATATTAAGCAAACAAATGCATGGCGATGCATGGCATGACAGAGTTGATGCTAGGTGTGCCCTAACGCGGTATGATGTGGTACCGGTAAAAGGGGGAAACATCCGGGAAATTATCCCCGAGCTTTCGCATTTTCGGACAGATGAACCGGAGGGGGAAAGTTGCGCGTTCGCTATGCTAGGGATGCGTGGCGGACGAACGGGATGCCTATCCGGATTCATCTCGTCGTTCTGAGCAAACTTTCATGTACAAAGTTTTTCCATCCTAGCTACGGTTTATTTTATATTGATTTTAAAACATTTAAATCATTTTTAGAATTTATTTAATTATTTAATTCAGCATTATCCAGAACAGTGTTTGCTGACGTCAGCATGACGTCAGTAGTCAACCTGACATGTGGGTCCCATCGGTCAGTGACACATTTAGTTATCTAGTTTTAATTAACCTAAACATGATTAATTAGGGGTGGGCCCCACTGTCATTGACTACTTAATTAACTAACAGTAGTTAGTTTAATTAGTTATTTGGTTAATCTAATTATGATTAATTAGTTTAATTAATTGTTTAGTTTAATTAACCAAGATTAATTAAGTTAATTAATTAATTATTTTATTATTTATTTATTTATTTTCTAATCTTTTTACATATATATTTTTGTTCTAGGCGGGCCCCAATGTCATTGGCCCTAGGGGCTTAGCGGTTGCGGACAACGGGCGCAACGCACCACGCGAATGGGCGCACGCCCAGGTGCAGTCGAACCCGGGAGGGCATCGGAATAGGGGAGGCCGGTGGCCACAGCGTGGCCATAGCCGGAGATGGGCGCGGCCCCGACACAGGCGGCGGGCGAAAGTGGCTAGCCGAGAGGCGGCGGGCTTCGGCCAAGGCAGCCGCGGAAGGGACGAGGGCAGCCGGGCGAAAGCAGACGCAGCCCGGTGGTGCGCTGACGGCCAGGGCCAGCAGGCCGCGCGGGCGAGCGTAGGCGGAGGCAGGGCGCAGCGCGGCAACGGCGCGGTGAGGCCAAGGCCAAAGTGGCCGGAGCAGGGAAGGCGGTGGCGCACGCGGGGAGGGGCGGCCACGGCGAGCGCGAAGGCCTGTGAGGAGGGGTAGTGGGCGCGTGCGGGCGCGCACTTCTCGCGGCTGGGCGGCGTGCTGTGCGAGCCACGGTGCGGGTGCACGCGACCAAGTGGGGGGAAACAGGGCGGTGGCGCGGTGCGTGCGTGGGTGGCCGCGGGTGGCGTAGCCGTGGTGAGCGCGAGGCAGAGCGGTGCGGCGGAGGAGCAACGACAGGATCGGCCGGGCGCGGCCGGCAGCGCGCGACGGCAAGCAGCGTGGCCACGACGGGCGGCACAAGCGGCGTGGCAAGGCGGTGGCCCGAGCGGGGCGTGAGGCGCGGGAGAGAGGGGGGTGGAGGCCGAGCGTCACCGCAAGTGTAGGGAGCGTGGCAGTGGGGCACGGGGAGGAGGTCGAGGAAGACGGCGACTGTTGGTGTCAAAACCGGCGGATGTCGGGCAGGGGGTCCTAAACTGTGCGTCTAAGGCGGATGGTAACAGGAGGCAGGGGACACGATGTTTACCCAGGTTCGGGCCCTCTTGATGGAGGTAATACCCTACGTCCTGCTTGATTGTTCTTGATGATATGAGTATTACAAGAGTTGATCTACCATGAGATCAGAGAGGCTAAACCCTAGAAGCTAGCCTATGGTATGATTGTATGTTGTCCTATGGACTAAAACCCTCCGGTTTATATAGACACTGGAGGGGGCTTGGGTTACACAAGGTCGGTTACAAAGGAGGAGATATACATATCCGTATTTCCTAGCTTGCCTTCCACGCCAAGTAGAGTCACATCCGTACACGGGACGAAGTCTTCAATCTCGTATCTTCATAGTCCAATAGTTCGGCCAAAGGATATAGTCCGGCTGTCCGGAGACCCCCTAATCTAGGACTCCCTCAGTAGCCCCCGAACCAGGCTTCAATGACGTTAAGTCCGGCGCGCAGTATTGTCTTCGGCATTGCAAGGCTGGTTCTTCTCAAATTTCGAATGTTCGTTAAGTAGTGTCCGGACCCATAAATGTTGGACTTCTTGGCTTCTGCGCCCAATAAGGGCTATCTTCCACGCGTCGAATGAATACAAGGAGCCAGGGAATTTTTACATTCACCCCCCTAGCCAGATAAATAAATTGTGTATTAAAGGGATGGGGATTCTTAGATCCAATCCATACCATCCTCCCACGGCGAGAATCCATAAGAGTGCGCTTCGAAAAAAATCCATTCCAACATGGCCGACCACCGCAGCTTCTCCTCTCGCCCCCGTAGCCCCAAGCCCGGTGATTGGGAGAGATGTTCCGTCCCACACAGTCGATTAGTCGAACTGCAGACTCAGGGATTTCTCCCTCCGACGTATATGGTTCCCGTCCGAGCCGGGCTCGCCACCTACAATGGCGGGAGCAAGCGAAGAGCTTCCCCAACCCCTCTACACGGGAGCGGGTGTGCCTTGTTCCTTACTTATTAAGGGGACTCGAATTACCAATTCATCCGTTCCTCCGCGGGCTCCTGGAGTTTTACGGCCTCCAACTGCATAATTTCACCCCTGCTTCCATATTACACATCGCTGGCTACGTTGCCCTTTGCGAGTTATTCCTGGGCTGCGAGGCTCATTTCAAGCTGTGGAAGAGGTTATTTTGCCTCGTCCCTCGCACACAGAAGGGGTCACTTTATCAAGTGGGCGGAGCCGAAATATGGCGCATCGCCGAAACCGGATACATGCCCGGTACTACGAAGAAGACGTCCGAAGATTGGCCTTCGGAATGGTTTTATATGGAGGACGTCCCCCTTCCGGACCCTGTTCGGTGGGGTCTTCCTGAGTTCAACAATGCTCCTCTGAAGAAACGCCGAAGCTGGCACCCACGGAGCCCCCAGGAGGAAGACAATGGAGAAGTCCTTTACCTGATGAATTGGATTAAAGCGCTGGCTCAATCAGGATTGACAGTAATCGAGGTTATGTCAATATGCATAATGCAGGGAGTGCAGCCACTTCAATATCGAGGGCACCCCTGTGGTGTTTTAACGGGGAAGATGATGCCACCCGTTGCGGGCGTAAGGGACCGGACTCCGCCACTGCTTTAGCAAAAATTCTGTCCGAGTTGTTCAAGGGAGAGGAAGAGGAGTTCATCCGCATCAAGCCACGGGATGGATTCTCCATGTACAACCCTCCAAGGTGGGTGAGTTATATCTCCTTACTCCCATTCTTCCCGCATTTTTTTCGTAGGTACTTACCTTGCCATTTTACGGCAGGAACTGTGAAAAGCCGTAAGGGAGGTCAACAGCTCATCTCCACAACCAGAGGACCCTGACCGGGCCCTCGGTCCCGGACTTGAAGAAGATCCGGACATATTCGTGGAGCTGATAGACAGGCAGGTCTATCAATTGAGCTGTGATGACGCCATGGTGGCCATGACGGCCGACTATCCCAGACTGCTACCTGCGCCGCACGTAAGAAAAACCAAAATCCCAACTCCAAAAACCAGGATCCCCTTTTAGAAACTTCACCTACCATATACATATGGTGTTTTACAGGGAAGGCATTCGGGACGCCGTGCCAAACCCGCGGCAACTCGCCAACAAGAGGCACCGAGGCCGAGTAGGCCAAAAAGGAAGGCGGTCAGGACGGAGACGCCAGCGCAGAGGTATAACAAAAAACCCCGCTCCGTGGTTGTTGTCTTTCTCAAAATGTAATGACGTCCATGATTCTTTAATAGAAAAAACGCTCACCAGAATATGTCCGGAGAGGCTGCCGATCACGCTTCCACCAGTCGGGCTCCAGGGCCGGATGGTGGGCTCTAGGGCTGGACATAGAGGCGGAAGCCGACATGGGGCGGACGCGGGATACTCCTCCTACAGAGGATGCGGATAGACTGTCCGCTACAAATTAGAAGTGGAGAGCGCCATGAATCATAGGCGTCGCCGGGCCGTACTCCGTGACGCTTGCTTCTCACCAGAGGCATTTGATGCCTTCAATTCTGGAGACGCGTACCTCTGTGCTGCTCAAAATGGTCTAGCCAGAGCCACAGACCAGTATGTAAGGGATGTACGGGTAAGTAAATCTGACGATTATATGTATCAGTAGCCCCTGAGACTTGAAACAGTTGACGCAACTGATTTAAGGATCAATATTTGTGCAGGTTCTCACGGAGAAGAATTCCCAACTATCTCAAGAGCTGGACGAGTGCAAGGCCCAGCTAGAAGCCGATGTTGCCGCATTGAAGGAGTCCAAAAAGGGTCCCCCTGGTAACTCTTTTGTCTATTGCAAAGAATATCAGTACCAGGTAGTATGCGGCGTATATGCACACCTAACAATAGATGTTGCAGGTGGCCCTGGAGTGAATCCGGAGGCCGTGGAGGCGGATACGGCACGTGATGATCGATAGCGAAACGCTGGCGAACGCGTGCTGATGCGAGTCATGCAGGAGAAAAATGATCTCCAAGATGCCAATATCCGGCTGGGCGTGGAACTGAAGGATGTCTGAGCCCAGCTTGCGGACTCTGTGAAGGAGAATAAACGGCTTCGGCGCGGCATTTTTAGTAAGTGCTTGAACAAACTTTTAAAAGGAGTTCGGCGAAGAAGCCTGCTAACAGCGTTATATCTGCAGGTATGCTGACGGGTCATCCCGCGGAGGAGATGCCCGGGTCCTCGGGTGATCTTCTGCCAGAGCTCTCACAACTGCATGAACAAGTTCGGCAGGTGATGCAGAGTATTGCCCAAGCCTTGTGGCCGTCCGCGTCCCCGCCAGGAGGCATGGGGGACCTTATAGAGAAGCTGAAGGGAGCACGGCGGCGCTTTCAGTTATGGAAGATATCAGCCTGCCGACAAGGTGCACGGGAAGCCTGGGCTATGGTGAAGACATGATACACCAAGGCTGACCCAAACCACAGGGCCAAGGTCGGACCTGTGGGGCCCGACGGGAAAGAGATCCCTATTAGTTTAGTGTATGATCAAGTAGAGTTAGCCGCAAAGTATTCCCAACAGGATTGTAGGCTAGACAACCTGTTGGATGGTATCGAAGAAGAATTTAATCAGTCTTAGTGACTGTGTACTTCAAGTGACATATGTAATGTCCCTAGCCAGATTGTAAATCATTTGTCATGGCGGACCTTTTCGCTTCGACCTCTGGACCCGATAGTCCGGAGTGTATCGAATACCCACTCGGTTATATAAAAACCAGGGTATGCATGGAAACCAGGCGTAGGGGTCATAAGTGCTTGAACAGACAAGTACCCAACTAGCTATGTTATATTACATGGGTAGTAAGAAACATCTTCCAGGGAGAATAGTTTTGTTAAGGGTTCCTTTCCCTGGGTACGCATGCCCTAATGTGCATGTCCAAACTGCGAGACGCAGGTCAAAACATCTGGGGGCGTGTAGTAATTTAAATGAAAGTCCTCTTTTATTCACCGACCAAATATTCCCTTAAGAACGCTAGCTTTCGGCTTCACCCAGTCTGAGGTACACATCCGGCTGACCCGGCAGTAACAATCGCAGAGGTGCTCCCCTTATGCCCTAGCCGAATTAACGAGAACGTAGGGCATAAACACAAGAGCCAGGCAACCCAGCTTGGCCAAAACTTAAGTCATATCGATGCATATAATGGCGAAAAAAGGGTACATGCGGAAGAATAACACATGTGCGGGGCATGAAACCCGGAAAAATAATTAGATTAAGCTTATGTATAGGAAGCCCCCAGGTATATTGAGCGCGGTTAGCGCCTCGAGATTGTGTAACCAAGACACAGGTTTAGCCCTTTAGGGCTTTTAAGAGAAAAGAGAGAAAGAAAGAGGGAAAAAGCAGATGTGCAAAAAATTCATGGAGGTAAGGAGACGAACATAGAGTCCGGCGCTAGGCGTAGAATCTTCGGAGTCTGGCTGCGTTCCATGGGTTTGGCTCGATTCGATTATTCGATGCATCGCGCAGACGGTACGCTCCACCAGTCAGAACCTGGTCGATAAAGAAGGGACCTTCCCATTTGGGCTTGAGCTTGTTCTTTTTCTTCTCCGGCAGGCGCAGAACTAGTTCACCAACGTTATTGGTTTTGGCCCGCACTTATCTGCTTTGTTACCTTCGAGCCTGTTGTTGATAGAATGCAGAACGGGCTTTTGCCACGTTGCGCTCCTCCTCCAGGGCATCCAAACTGTCCTGCCGATCGAGCTCGGCCTCTCTTTATTCATACATGCGCACTCAAGGTGAGTCATGAATTATGTCGCAAGGCAGCACCGCCTCAGCGCCGTACACCATAAAAACGGTGTGTATCCGGTAGTGCGATTTGGCGTGGTCCACAGCCCCCATAGTATGGAGTCGAGCTCCTCTACCCAATGGGTGTCTGATTCCTTTAAGGACCAAACTAATCTGGGTTTAATACCACTCATGATAAGACCATTCGTTCGTTCGACTTGACCGTTAGTTTGCGGATGATAGACAGAAGCATAATCGAGCTTGATGCCCATGTTGCTGCACCAAAGTTTCACCTCGTCAGCTGTAAAGTTCATGCCGTTGTCAGTGATGATGCTGTGGGCAACGCCATAATGGTGTAAAACCCTGGATATGAAGTCTATCACCGGTCCGGATTCAGCCGTTTTGTCAGGTTTGGCTTCTACCCATTTGGTGAATTTGTCCACCATGACCAGTAAGTATTTTCTCTTATGGGTTCCCCCTTTGAGGGGTCCGACCATATCGAGCCCCCAGACCGCAAAAGGCCAAGTAATGGGGATGGTTTGGAGGGCGGTAGGTGGCATGTGGCTTTGGTTTGCAAAAAGCTAGCAACCAACACAATGTTGAACCAGATGCTGTGCATCTGCCCGGGCCGTCGGCCAATAAAAACCTGTACGGAAGGCCTTACTTACAAGGGCCCGGGCTGCTATGTGGTGGCCGCCGAGTCCGGCATGGATTTCTGCCAACAGCTTCCGCCTTTCCTCTTCGGAGATGCACCTTTGAAGGACTCCGGTTGTGCTTTTCTTGTAAAGCTCTCCCTCATGGACGTTGTGTTGGAAATATGCCCTAGAGGCAATAATAAATTGATTGTTATTATATTTCCTTGTTCATGATAATCATTTATTATCCATGCTATAATTGTATTGATAGGAAACTCAGATACATGTGTGGATACATAGACAACACCATGTCCCTAGTAAGCCTCTAGCTGACTAGCTCGTTGATCAATAGATGGTTACGGTTTCCTGACCATGGACATTGGATGTCATTGATAACGGGATCACATCATTAGGAGAATGATGTGATGGACAAGACCCAATCCTAAGCCTAGCACAAGATCATGTAGTTCGTATGCTAAAGCTTTTCTAATGTCAAGTATCATTTCCTTAGACCATGAGATTGTGCAACTCCCGGATACCGTAGGAGTGCTTTGGGTGTGCCAAATGTCACAACGTAACTGGGTGGCTATAAAGGTACACTACAGGTATCTCCGAAAGTGTCTGTTGGGTTGGCACGAATCGAGACTGGGATTTGTCACTCCGTGTAAACGGAGAGGTATCTCTAGGCCCACTCGGTAGGACATCATCATAATGTGCACAATGTGATCGAGGAGTTGATCACGGGATGATGTGTTACGGAACGAGTAAAGAGACTTGCCGGTAACGAGATTGAACAAGGTATCGGGATACCGACGATCGAATCTCGGGCAAGTATCGTACCGCTAGACAAAGGGAATTATATACGGGATTGATTAAGTCCTTGACATCGTGGTTCATCCGATGAGATCATCGTGGAACATGTGGGAGCCAACATGGGTATCCAGATCCCGTTGTTGGTTATTGATCGGAGAGTCATCTGGGTCATGTCTGCATGTCTCCCGAACCCGTAGGGTCTACACACTTAAGGTTCGGTGACGCTAGGGTTATAGAGATATTTGTATGCGGTAACCCGAAAGTTGTTCGGAGTCCCGGATGAGATCCCGGACGTCATGAGGAGTTCCGGAATGGTCCGGAGGTAAAGAATTATATATAGGAAGTGCTATTTCGGCCATCGGGACAAGTTTCGGGGTCACCGGTATTGTACCGGGACCACCGGAAGGGTCCCGGGGGTCCACCGGGTGGGGCCACATGGGCTGTAGGGGGTGCGCCTTGGCCTATATGGGCCAAGGGCACCAGCCCCAAGAGGCCCATGCACCAAGAGAAGAGGAAAAGGGGAGAGTCCTAAAGGGGGAAGGCACCTCCGAGGTGCCTTGGGGAGGATGGACTCCTCCCCCCCCTTGGCCGCACCCTTCCTTGGAGGAAGGGGCAAGGCTGTGCCCTCCCCCTCTCCCTTGGCCCTATATATAGTGGGGGGAAGGGAGGGCAACCAGATCTAAGGCCTGGCGCCTCCCTCTCCCTCCCATGACACATCTTCCTCCTCCCGCAGCGCTTGGCGAAGCCCTGTTGGCATCCCGCTGCTTCCACCACCACGCCGTCGTGCTGCTGGATCTCCATCAACCTCTCCTCCCCCCTTGCTGGATCAAGAAGGAGGAGACGTCGCTGCTCCGTACGTGTGTTGAACGCGGAGGTGCCGTCCGTTCGGCGCTAGGATCATCGGTGATTTGGATCACGACGAGTACGACTCCATCAACCCCGTTCTCTTGAACGCTTCCGCGCGCGATCTACAAGGGTATGTAGATTCACTCCTCCCTCATTGCTAGATGACTCCATAGATAGATCTTGGTGACACGTAGGAAAATTTTGAATTTATGCTACGTTCCCCAACACGTTGTAGGCTTTAGATCGCCGCACTATGCAGCTAGCCTCATTTTGGTCCTCGGGTAATTCCTGTCTAGTTAGGTAGGCCAGGAATGGTACTGTCCACGGGGCAATGACGGCCATTATCACATGGGATGAAGGTGTTATTTTGGTGGCAGAGCCTCCGATTGTGTCAGAGTATTCGGTATCTGGGGTTGTCGTCGGGTCCGGATTAATTTTGCCGGTGTCCCCTTCCCATACCACGGATAGTCTAAACAGTCTTTCCAGGAAGATGTTTGGTGGGACAGGGTCGCATTTAGCGCCGATATGAGCTAGGATGTCCGCTGCCTTGTTGTTTTCCCGACCCACGTGGTGGAATTCCAGCCCCTCGAACTGGGCTGACATTTTGAGGACGGCGTTGCGATATCGCCATTTTCGGATCCTTGGCATCGAAGTCTCCATTTATTTGGGATATTGCGAGGTTCGAGTCCCCACGCACCTCTAGGCGTTGGATGCCCATGGAGACTGCCATCCGGAGGCCATGTAGTAGGGCCTCGTATTCGGCTGCGTTATTGGAGTCCGTATATAGTATTTGGAGCACGTATTGCACCGTGTCTCCGGTGGGGGACGTCAGGACGACGCCAGCCCCTAGACCAGCCAGCATTTTAGAGCCATCGAAGTGCATGATCCAATTGGAGTATGCGCCGTACTCTTTAGGGAGTTTGGATTCTGTCCATTTGGCTACGAAATCGGCCAGTACTTGCGACTTAATGGCTCGTCGTGGCTTATATGTTATGTCGGATGGGAGGAGCTCAATGGCCCATTGGGCAATCCGGCATGTGGCATCACGGTTGTTTATTATGTCATTGATTGGTACTTCGGATGCCACCGTGATCGAACACTCTTGAAAGTAGTGTCGTAATTTCTGGGATGCCATAAATACCGCGTATGCTATCTTTTGGTAATGTTGGTACCGTGATTTGCATGGAGTGAGGACGGTGGATACATAATACACCAGCTTTTGAAGCGGAAATTTATGTCCGTCCGTCTCTCGTTCGACGACGAGCACTACACTTACAACTTGGTGAGTTGACGCTATATATAATAGCATTGGTTCACCAACAGTTGGCGCGGCCAGGATTGGGTTGGCGGCCAGGATGGCTTTAATTTCTTCCAGTCCGGCCGTGGCTGCGTCCACTCGAAGTGTTCGGCGCGCCTAAGAAGGCGATAAAGGGGAAGTGTCTTTTCTCCTAATTGGGAGATAAAGCGGCTTAAAGCCGCCACGCATCCAGTCAATTTCTGGATTTGCTTGAGGTCAGTTGGGATAGCTAACTATGACAGAGCTCAGATTTTAGTCAGCTTTGCTTCAATTCCTCTACTGGAGACGATGAAGCCCAGGTTCCGGCGGGAACGCCGAAGACGCATTTTTCCGGATTGAGCTTAAAGTCGAATGTTCGGAGATTGGTGAACGTGAGCCTCAAGTCGTCTATTAAAGAGTCGATGTGTCTGGTTTTAATGACCACATTGTCTACCTATGCCTCCACAGTCTTACCGGTCTGCTTTTCCAGACATGTCTGGATCGTGCGCTGATATGTTGCGCCGGCATTTTTGAGCCCAAAGGGCATTGTGTTAAAGCAGAAGGGGCCGTATGGTGTTATAAATGCTGTTGCGGCTTGATCAGACTCCGCCATTTTAATCTGGTGGTAACCGGAGTATGCGTCGAGGAAGCACAATGATTCGTGTCCTGCGGTAGCGTCGATGATTTGATCGATGCGAGGGAGTGGGAAGGGATCCTTTGGTCAAGCCTTGTTAAGGTCTTTGAAGTCGACACATAGGCGCCAGGATTTGTCCTTCTTTGGTACCATCACCAGGTTTGCTAGCCAATCCGGGTGTTTTATTTCTTTAATGAATCTGTCTTCCAGTAGTTTGGCCAGCTCCTCTCCCATGGCTTGTCGCTTGGGTTCAGAGAAACACCGAAGAGTCTGCTTGACCGGCTTGAATCCTTTTAGAATATTAAGGCTATGATCGGCCAATCTACGTGGGATTCCTGGCATGTCTGAAGGATGCCAGGCGAATATGTCCCAATTCTCGCGCAGAAACTCCCGTAGTGCGGCGTCTACAGCGGGGTCTAACTGTGCCCCAATGGATGCTGTTTTTGCAGGGTCCGTTGGATGGACATGGAATTTAACTATTTCGTCCGCTGGTTTAAAGGAGGTGGACTTGGATCTTTTCTCTAGTATCACGTCGTCCCTGTCCAACGTGGAGCGCAGCGTGGTTAACTCCTCCGCCACAAGGGCTTCGGATAATGCCTCGAGGGCTAGTGCGGCTGTCTTGTTCTCGGCGCGGAGTGCTATGTCCGGATCACTAGCTAGAGTGATAATTCCCTTGGGTCCGGGCATTTTGAGCTTCATGTACCCGTAATGGGGTATGGCTTGAAAAATCGTGAATGCCTCCCGCCCTAGAAGGGCGTGGTATCCGCTACTGAACGGGGCCACTTGGAATGTAATTTCTTTGGACCTGTAATTCTCCGGAGTGCCGAATACCACATCACGTGTGATTTTCCCAGCGCAACTTGCCCCCCGACTAGGGATGATTCCTCGGAAGGTCGTACTGCTTTGTTCAATACGGTTGCTATCTATGTCCATTTTCTGGAGAGTTTCCTCATAGATGAGGTTTAATCCGCTGCCGCCATCCATGAGCACCTTAGTGAGCCGAAAGCCATCCACAATTGGACTGAGGACAAAAGCGGCTGGTGCTCGGTCTGTTTGGAATTTAGGTTCGTCACTGGCGTTAAAGGTGATAGCCGTGTCGCTCCATGGATTTATTGCTGCCACGTGGCAGACTTCGGCAAGGCCACGGGGTGCTCGCTTACGCCTATTATTTGAGGCGAAGGTCTCGAAGACCGTTAATACTGTGTTGTTATCCGTGGGGAGGTGCTCTGAGGTATTTTGGGTGAGAAGATCCTCACCGCTTTTGGCCACCTGCCGGAGTACCCAACATTCTCTAAGGCTGTGTGTTGATATGGTATCCGTTGTACAATGGATTTTGCAGGGTCCATTGAGCCATCCCGCCAATACGGTTCCACGCCCTGTAGTGGGCTTTTGCTTCTTTGTAATTGAGTCGGGCGACTTATAAGAGTGCACCCTTTTAGTTCGGACTAGGGGTTTTGTCAGAGCCGGATTATCCCAAAATTGCGTGTGGGTTTTCCAGGCACTTTCCATCGCACAGTATTTCCGTACTATGTCCGCCAAGTCAGCGAAGTGTGCTACGTCACGACGACGTATGGCGTTGAGGACTCCCTTGTCCGTGCAATTGTTGCAAAATAACAAAATTGCATCTTCCTCGTTACTGTCCTTGACCTTGTTCATTACAAGGAGGAATCTGGCCCAATAGTGATGTACTGTCTCTTGGGACGCTTGCCTGATATGGGAAAGATAGTTTGTATCTGGGTGGGTGGGTGGATTTAAGTCCAGACCCAATCTGTGATCCCGGGGCAGGGGAGTTTCCAATCTTGGAAGTTCGGGCTCCAGGATATTGCCCTGCGGGTTTGGTATGCGGCCTAATTCTGGATTGAGGCTTAGGGCGGCGTCCTCCCGCGAGCGCGTGTCCTGTTCAGAGAGCTCAGGAATCCGGACATAGTTCGTCCTCAGGATAGAGGGAGAATCGCCGCATTGCTCCTCCACCACCGCTATTTGATGGGTGACCGGCGGAGAGTTAATCTCCCTTTGGTCGGGTTTAAGCCTGATCCTATCGTAGTCCGTAGTGACTCCCAAAGTGGCAATGCGATCCAAGAGCCCGTTCAAAGAGGAGAGCTCCATTGGATCCATCTGCTCGGCAAATTTTGAGCCGATGTGGAGGCTATTTTCGATGACACGAGAGGTCATCGTCGGCGCAGCGGCCGAGCGGGCGGTCATGACGAAGCCGCCTAGTCAGAGAGTTTGGCCTACAGCCAGGGCTCCCCTAGAGGTGATGGTGTCCTTGACAACAAGGCGAGCCATCTTCCTTATGATGACGACACAGTGGAACTCTCAATGAAAGCACCAATGTCGGTGTCAAAACCGGTGGATCTCGGGAAGGGGGACCTGAACTGTGCGTCTAAGGCTGATGGTAACAGGAGGCAGGGGACACGATGTTTACCCAGGTTCGGGCCCTCTTGATGGAGGTAATACCCTACGTCCTGCTTGATTGTTCTTGATGATATGAGTATTACAAGAGTTGGTCTACCACGAGATCAGAGAGGCTAAACCCTAGAAGCTAGCCTATGGTATGATTGTATGTTGTCCTACGGACTAAAACCCTCCGGTTTATATAGACACCGAAGGGGGCTAGGGTTACACAAGGTCGGTTACAAAGGAGGAGATATACATATCCGTATTGCCTAGCTTGCCTTCCATGCCAAGTAGAGTCCCATCCGGACACGGGACGAAGTCTTCAATCTCGTATCTTCATAGTCCAACAGTCCAGCCAAAGGATATAGTTCGGCTGTCCGAAGACCCCCTAATCCAGGACTCCCTCAGCGACGGTCACGGGGAGGCGGCACGGCGTCGGGGTTGAGCTCCAGCGACAGGAATCGGCGGCGGCAGCGTGGTCTGTCCCCCCCCCCCCGATCCAGATGGGATCGAGAGTGGTGGGGGAGAGGGAGTGAGCGAGTGGGGGAAAGTGAGAGTGTCGGTTAGGGTTTGGGGGAGTGGGGGAGGTTATGGCAGCGGGGTGGGCCGGCTGGTTGGTTGTGCCCCAGTTGGGTCGGCCTGCTAGCTGGGCCACTCGGCCCAGGGGGGTTTCTGTTTTCCCTTTTTTAGTTTTGGTTTTTCTATTTTTTGCATTTTCTTTTCTTTATTTATTTACATTTTAAAACATTTAGGCACTTTCTAAAAAATGTTTTCTCCACACTACTGACCAGTGCAATATTTGGCACCTACCGAACATTTTTGTTTCAACTTTTGAAAACTTTTGTTGTTTGACATATTTTGCATTTGACTTTTGAACGAGTTTTGAACTAGCAAGAGATTAGCAATAGTAATCATAGATGACATGGCATCATTAGGAGAGTTTTACTGTAGCCTAATTATCTGGGCGTTACAGTGTACCCTCAAGAACGGTTTGCCTATCAAAAGAGACCGTTTTGGCCTGTCCTTTGCCTCAAAAGGATTGGGCTACCTGAATTAACCCACAAGTATAGGGGATCGCAACAGCTTTTGAGGGTAGAGTATTCAACCCAAATTTATTGATTCGACAAAAGGGGAGCCAAAGAATATTCTCAAGTATCAGAAGCTGAGTTGTCAATTCAACCACACCTGGAAACTTAGTATCTGCAGCAATGTGTTTAGTAGCAAAGTAATATGATAGTGGGGGTAGCGGCAACAAAAGTAAAGACAACAAAAGTAATTTTTTTAGTATTTTGTAGTGATTGTAACAGTAGCAGCGGGAAAGTAAATAAGCGTAAACCAGTATATGGAAAACTCGTAGGCACCGGATCAGTGATGGATAATTATGCTGGATGCGGTTCATCATGTAACAGTCATAACATAGGGTGACACAGAACTAGCTCTAATTCATCAATGTAATGTAGGCATGTATTCCGTATATAGTCATACGTTCTTATGGAAAAGAACTTGCATGACATCTTTTGTCCTACCCTCCCGTGGCAGCGGGGTCCTATAGGAAACTAAGGGATATTAACGCATCCTTTTAATAGAGAACCGGAACAAAGCATTAGCACATAGTGAATACATGAACTCCTCAAACTATGGTCATAACCGGGAGTGGCCCTGATTATTGTCACTTCGGGGTTGCCGGATCATAACACATAGTAGGTGACTATAGACTTGCAAGATAGGATCAAGAAATCACATATATTCATGAAAACATAATAGGTTCAGATCTGAAATCATGGCACTCGGGCCCTAGTGACAAGCATTAAGCATAGCAAAGTCATAGCAACATCAATCTCAGAACATAATAGATACTAGGGATCAAACACTAACAAAACTAACTCGATTACATGATAAATCTCATCCAACCCATCACCGTCCAGCAAGCCTATGATGGAATTACTCACGCACGGCGGTGAGCATCATGAAATTGGTGATGGAGGATGGTTGATGATGACGACAGCGACGAATCCCCCTCTCCGGAGCCCTGAACGGACTCCAGATCAGCCCTCCCGAGAGGTTTTAGGGCTTGGCGGTGGCTCCGTATCGTAAAACATTATGATTTCTTCTCTCTGATTTTTTTCTCATCGAAACTCAATATATAGAGTTGGAGTTGGAGTCAGAGACGCAACAGGGGGCCCACGAGGTAGGGCGCGCCCTAGGGGGGCGCGCCCCCCACCCTCGTGAGAAGGGTGCGGGCCCCCTCGTCTTCATCTTTGGCAAGGATTTTTTATTGTTTTTTCTAAGATGTTCGGTGGAGTTTCAGGTCATTCCGAGAATATTTGTTTTCTGCACATAAAACAACATCATGGCAATTCTGCTGAAAATAGCGTCAGTCCGGGTTAGTTCCATTCAAATCATACAAGTTAGAGTCCAAAACAAGGGCAAAAGTGTTTGGAAAAGTAGATACGACGGAGACGTATCACTACATTGCTGCACTTTTGCTACTATTATCGTTACTTTCTCGTTAAAAATTATCTTGCTATCAAACTACTCTGCTACTTACAATTTCAGCACTTGCAGGCATTTCCTTGCTGAAAACCACTTGTCATTTCCTTATGCTCCTCGTTGGGTTCGACACTCTTACTTATCGAAAAGAGCTACAATTAATCCCCTATACTTGTGGGTCATCAAGGCTATTTTCTAGCGCCGTTGCTGGGGAGTGAAGCGCCTTTGGTAAGTGGAATTTGGTAAGGAAACATTTATATAGTGTGCTGAAATTTATTGTCACTTGTTACTATGGAAAACAATCCTTTGAGGGGTCTGTTCGGGGTATCTTCACCTCGACCAGAACCACAATTAGCTACCCCTCAACCTACTGCACCTACTGAAAATATTGAATATGAAATTCCTTCGGGTATGATAGAACAACTGCTTGCTAATCCTTATGCAGGAGACGGAACCGAACATCCTGATATGCACTTGATATATGTAGAACAAATTTTTCGATTGTTCAAGCTTGGAGGTTTACCAAGAGATGAAGTTATGAAGAAGGTTTTCCCTTTATCTTTGAAGGGAAAAGCATTGGCATGGTATAGGCTATGCGACGATATTGGATCTTGGAATTGGAATCGATTGAAATTGGAGTTCCACCAAAAAATTATCCTATGCATCTAGTTCATCATGATCGGAATTATATATATAATTTTTGGCCACGTGAAGGAGAAAGTATCACTCTAGCTTGGGGGAGGCTTAAGTCAATGTTATATTCATGCCCCAATCATGAGCTATCAAGAGAAATTATTATCCAGAATTTTTATGCTCGGCTTTCTCATAATGATCAAACCATGATTGATACTTCTTGTGTTGGTTCTTTTATGAAGAAGACTATTGAATTCCGGTGGGATCTTTTGGAAAGAATTAAACGCAACTCTGAAGATTGGGAACTCTATGAAGGTAAAGAGTCAGGTATTAAACTTAAGTATGATTGTGTTAAATATTTTATGAATACCGATGCTTTTCTAAAATTTAGCACTAAATATGGACTTGACTCTGAGATAGTAGCCTCCTTTTATGAATCATTTTCTACTCATGTTGATCTCCCTAAAGATAAGTGGTTTAAATATCACCCACCTATTAAAGAAGAAATTAAATAACCGGTACCTGCTAAAGAAGAAACTCTACTTTATAATGTTGATCCAGTTGTTCATTCTGCTTATATTGAGAAACCACCTTTGCCTGTTAGGATAAAGGAACATCCTAAAGTTTCAACTGTGGTTAACAAGAGCTATATTAGAACACCTAAACCTGATGAACAAATTAAGGTAGAACCTAGTATTACTATGGTTAAGGATCTCTTGGAAGAAAATGTAGATGGGAATGTTATTTACTTCTGCGAAGAAGCTGCTAGAATTGCCAAACCTGATAAAAAGGATAAACGTAGATCTGTTGTTGGCATGCCCGTTGTCTCAGTTAAAATAGGATATCACTGTTATCATGGTATATGTGACATAGGTGCTAGCATGAGTGCTATTCCTTATTCCTTATATCAAGAAATTATGAATGGCATAGCACCCGCGGAGATAGAAGACATAGGTGTTACTATTAAAGTTGCTAATAGAGACACTATATCACCAATTGGGGTTGTTAGAGATGTTGAAGTCTTGTGTGGGAAAATAAAATACCCTACTGATTTTCTTGTTCTTGGTTCAACAGAAGATGACTTTTTTCCATTATCTTTGGTAGACCTTTCTTGAACACCATTAATGCTAGAATAGACTCTGAGAAACAAACTATCGGTGCTAGTTTTGGAGAGTCTCATGAGTTTAATTTTTCCAAGTTTAGTAGAAAGCTTCATGAAAAAGATTTTCCTAGTAAGGATGAAATAATTGGTCTTGCTTCTATTGTTGTGCCTCTTACTAATCCACTAAAACAATATATTTGCTAGATCATGAAAATGATTTGCATATGCATGAAAGAAATGAAATAGATAAGATTTTCTTTGAAGAACTTCCTCTGCTTAAACACAATTTTCCTATTGAAACCCTAGGAGGTCCTCCTCCACCTAAAGGTGATCCTGTGTTTGAATTGAAACAATTGCCAGACACTTTGAAATATGCTTATCTTGATGAAAAGAAGATATATCCTGTTATTATTAGTGCTAACCTTTCAGAACATGAAGAAGAAAGATTATTGAAAGTTCTAAGGAAGCATCGAGCTGCTATTGGATATACTCTTGATGATTTAAAGGGCATTACTCCCACTCTATGTTAGCACAAAATTAATATGGAACCTAATGCTAAACCTGTTGTTGTCACCAACGTCAGTTAAATCCGAAGATGAAAGAAGTGGTAAGAACGGAAATATTAAAACTTTCGGAAGTAGGTATAATCTATCCCATAGCTGATAGTATATGGGTAAGTCCTGTTCATTGTGTTCCTAATAAAGGAGGTATTACTATTGTTCCTAATGATAAGAATGGACTTATTCTACAAAGAATTGTTACGGGCTATCGAATGGTAATTGATTTTAGAAAATTAAACAAAGCAACTAGAAAAGATCATTACCCTCTGCCTTCTATTGATCAAATGCTAGAAAGATTATTTAAGCACACACATTTTTGCTTCCTTGATGGATATTCTGGTTTTTCACAAATACTTGTTTCTCAACCTGATCAAGAAAATACCACTTTTACTTGTCCCTTTGGAACTTATGCTTACAGACGTATGCCTTTCGGTTTATACAATGCACCTGCTACCTTTCAAAGATGTATGATTGCTATATTCTCTGACTTTTGTGAAAATATTGTTGAGGTTTTCATGGATGACTTCTCTATTTATGGGAAGTCTTTTGATGATTGTTTAAGCAATCTTGATCGAGTTTTGCAGAGATGTGAACAAACAAATCTTGTCTTGAATTGGGAGAAGTTCCACTTTATGGTTAATGAAGACATTGTCTTGGGTCATAAAATTTCTGAAAGAGGTATTGAAGTGGAAAAAGCTAAGGTTAATGCAATTGAGGAAATGCCATGTCCTAAAGATATCAAAGGTATTCGTAGTTTCCTAGGTCATACTAGTTTCTATAGGAGATTTATCAAAGACTTCTCTAAAATTTCTAGACCTCTTATGAATATTTTGCAAAAGGATATTCCTTCTGTTTTTGATAATGATTATTTAGAAGCCTTTGAAACACTCAAGAAAGCCTTAATTTCTGCACCTATTGTTCAATCACCTGATTAGAACTTGCCTTTTGAAATTATGTGTGGTGCTAGTGATTATGTTGTTGGTGCTGCTCTAAGACAAACAGTTGATAAGAAACTGAATGTTACTCATTATGCTAAAAGATAAAAAATGCTTGCCAAGTATGATGTTAACCATAGAATTGCATCACCTTATCATCCTCAGTCTAGTGGTCAAGTTAAACTTAGTAATAGAGAAATAAAATTAATTTTGCAAAAGACTGACAATAGGTCCAGGAAGAACTGGTCTAAGAAGTTAGGTGATGCACTTTGGGCTTATAGAACATCATATAAAATCCTATGGGTATGTCTCCTTATAAAATGGTTTATGGGAAAGCTTGTCATCTACCTCTTGAGTTAGAATATAAAGCATATTGGGCAATCAAAGAACCCAATTATCATTTCAAACTTGCCGGTGAAAAAAGGTTAATATTAGCTCATTAGATGAATGGAGAACCCAAGCTTATGAAAATGCCAAATTATTCAAAGAAAAGGTTAAAAGATGGCATGATAAAAG